>NC_092521.1:33107897-33110397 GCF_037038585.1 Patagioenas fasciata | reverse complement strand
GATTGCTTTTTTAAAGAGAATTGAAGTCTTGTAGAGACTTTGTGGAATAATGTTGGTTCTGAGGCAGTCCTTGTAATTATTTTTAGCTATCACTTTGTGAAACTTCGTTATAACTCTCACAGAATGTCCCTGGGGGGGAGAAATTTTTTATTTTTTAATATTGAAGATGCTGTAACCTCTAATGGATGCATGTTCCATCATATGTTACATACAATCAGTAAGTCATCCCAGTAATCTTTAATTCCTTGTCAAGGTATAATGATTTTGTCTGCCTAACCTGATAGCAAACATGGCCATAAAGACAGTAAACAGCTCAAGTATGGAAATATACGCTATGGTTTCTCTCTGTGTTGCTTGTCAGTTCAAAGATTTAGTATTTGTTTTAATTGGAATGAAATATACTCTTGTTTATACAATTGTGATCAGAGGGCTGATGTCATTGTTTAGTACGGATTAATACTGAAGTTATGTAAGGAGACTGGTAACTATGAATGTGCAGTTTATTTTAAAATGTTGATTAAGTAACAGAAAAGATGTTATGACACTTATTACTGTGCTTTTTAAAAAAAAATGTTGGTTATGTGAGGTAAGGTTTAAAAATCTAGCTTCATTTTGCTAAATCTTTTACGTCTGGATACTGCAACAGCAAGACTGTTCAGTGCAGAGTTATGGGAAGAAGGGGAAGGGTGAGATGCTATGCTGCAGAACCCATTTTGTATCTGCCTATAATTATTTAATGCTTGTAAATGCCATCCTGGTTCCAGTATAGTGTGCATGCCCATGACTGTTCTGGCAACTGTTTTTTGTGTGTGCTGGACATTGATGCTGTGGTTTACCGTGGTGTACTTGCAGTATGGGTAGAGCTTGCTTCAAGCAACAAAGGTTAAATGGAAAACCACAGATAGGGCTAGAATAGTTTTAGGCAATCGCATCTGGTTCCCTTTGCTGTATTAACTCTTTTTATCAGTTAGTTTTACCCGCTAAGGCGGTTTCACTCTGACAGATACTTTCATGGTTCTGGGTAGGGTAGAGTTACTTCACATGCATTCACATTCTGGAAAACAAAATAGAACAAAACTCTGTGTTTTCCTCTGCAAAGGTCCGAAAAGCTTACTGTGTGTGTGTGTGTTGGTGCCAAGCGGGTGTGTGTCTTCATGCTTGCATGTGTGTTTATGCGTGACTGAAATAGTCTCATGACTGCAGTTGCTGAGTGGATACATGTAAAAATGCTTTATATCAGCATTGTTTATCCTTTTGTGTCAGAGTTGAGAGATACCAGTATGAAGACATTTATACCAGTCCTCTAGAGATGGAAGGGGCTGGGATTTTCTTCCTGGTGTAACTATCCTTGTGCAACTTTTTATCTGTAGATAAGGCCTTAGGAGGAGAATGCATTAGACGTGTAGGTTTTCTTCAGGATGCATATGCTGCTTGTGCAGATTTGCCAAATGGGAAGGTAAACATGCTTGTCTCTGGACTAATTAGAGAATTATTAGGTTTTCATGCTCTTTGTGATCGGATTATTTAAAAAGGTTTTTAAATTGCATGTGTGCCATAAGCATAATTAACCTGGATCTCATCAATGATTAAAATTACACACCAAGCTTTGTGACGTTTGATTCGGGAGCAATTAGGCTGTCATTTTAGCCATCTCAGATACCAAAACTAATTTTGATTCATTTTCATTCTATGCAAATCTTCTGATGTATCTTAAACTGATCACTTCCTCTCTCTGATTTAGCTGACAAGATTAGATTTGATTACACTTAAAAAAAATTAAGCAGCTATCCTTCATACTTAATGTCTCAGTGACCTTCACTGAAGCCTTTCCTAGACAAGGATTTTTTTTTTTTTTTTTTTTTAATCTCAAAATCACACTGACTGATTTTATGCAGGGATATAGCATCTGGCTATTATGTACATACATATATATTGTCTAGCAATGCAAAATTTTTAGATTAGATTTCATTTTCTTCCAAATGAGAAAACAGAAAAATATTAATGCTTCATATATCTAAAACAATAGTTTTCAGGATGCAATCAAACTTTTATACTTAATTGAAAACTTATCTGATAAATCGGCCACTGCTTTCATGTAAAATTAATGAGTTCTATCACTCTGACTTATGACTGGAGTGAAGATTGCTTACCTCCTGCACAAAAGCAAGGCAGAGTCTATATCATAGGCTGAAAATAAACACTAAAGTTTCAGAGTACTCAGCTGTTGTGTACAGTGCCATCATTCTGCAAACTGAGAGATCTGCAAGGACTCGGAGTAGCTTAGGCTGTAATCAGGCTACTATTACAGGGGCTGGAGCCTTGCAGGCTCACAAAAAAACCAATGTGTGCCCAACTTTCCTCTGGTGCTTTTACCCTGCTGCCAGACACTGATATGGCTTTTATAGAGTGCATCTTGTTCTCAACAAAGGGAGTTTATGGTCTAAGATGCCTGCCTGCAAGAAATGATTGAAGGATTTTCATCAGTAGTGCTTGCCTATGA
>NC_092521.1:33057897-33102897 GCF_037038585.1 Patagioenas fasciata | reverse complement strand
GTGGAGGCTGAAGTGTATTGCCATTGGCAACCCAGTTCACCTCAAATGTAACGCCTGTGACTACTACACCAACAGCGTGGATAAATTGCGCTTACATACCACCAATCACAGGCACGAGGCAGCCCTGAAACTGTACAAGGTAAGCCAGTGACAGCAATTTCAGTTGGCATCAAGTAGATGAGGAAATTAACTGTTTCAGTGCTAATTGAACAAGACTTTGATTAAACAGCAGAATAAATGTTTATTGAACGTGTGTATAATTGAACAAAAACTATGCAGGCGAGTCAGGGAGGAGCGCTCCCCATGAGTTGCGTTGATTCACCCAGGGGCCTGTTTAGGATGCACTTACTGTGAACATAGGGAACGTAGGGTTTTCTTTTTTCTCTTTCCCTCTCTTAATAAACAACTAGAGGGGTTTTACATTCCTCGTAATATTTTCAGACTTTGTCCATTACATTTTGATCAGAAACTTGATGGAGATTATAGAAAGTGATGACTTTTCCATACCGTGCAGAGGGAAGGAGATCACTTTCTGGCATACATATCTGTTTGCAACCATAATCTGTCACAGCTAAGTTATTTTACATCGGTATTTTCAGTAAACACGTGCAATATGCCTCATTATTACCAAGGATATTCAAAAGTAAGTGCTGTCATCCTTTTGTCTGCCCTTCTTTTCCAAGACAGTAATGATTTTTCACAAACATGAAAGGGTGTGGTATAGATAAATACGTTAGTAGAACTGCAACTATATTTTTATCTTTACTGGAAAAAACTATGTGGATATAATGAATATGTGGGAGTGATGAATACCATTTGTTACACAACTTGTCATGACTTTTTCCAAACCCTAATTATGGGGTAACTTATTTTCTGCAGTGTGTTTACTGGATTGGCTTGATTGTCTTGGTTCATGTACAAAATATAACACATTTATTTTCAAGATGGATAACTTTGTAACTTATTAAAAACTTCTTTTGTCTGGGGGACATAAAAATTCACGAAATATTGCAAACCATTAGTCACTGTAACAAGCTCTAAATATGATTAGAAAATCCATTTTGCAAGTGTTATCTATTGATTTATACTAGAAATCTGTGATAACTAAACTATCAGGAGTCATCTGCTGATTACGGCAACTATGCGGGTTTTCTAATCATGTTGAAAATGTGTACACATGGAACAAATACAAAAAGAACATAGCAGACCCCTAGTTTAAGCAAGAATAACATTTTACTGGTGTTCAGCCATGTTCAAATGGTTGTTCTGAGCTAACACAGAGTGCACAGGCAGTAACATGGATTTTCATTTTGTAACCTCATAGTTGTAACTTTGGTGGATCTGCTATGGACAAAAATGGCAGTAACACAAGATTTGGCCTATCATATTGTCTGAAAGTGCTGGCTGCTCTGCTAATTTAATACCGCATTTTATTTAAATTGGGTTTTCCCTTAACTCTAGGGAGGTGGATTTTTTCTGCTTGTTTGGTGTGGTTGTTTGGCATTTTTGTTTTGTTTTTTGTTTGTTTGTTTGTTTTAAGATACAAAGGCCTATTTTAAAAAATGGCAAAAGAGCTGAGAGTCTAGTTATAGAGCCTGCCTCAGCAGCAAAACTCCCATCAGAAGTTCCTGCTCCTTGTCGACCATGAATGGTTCCCTGCTCCACCCAGTTATGCTGATTGTGGAGCCACACTCTAAGTCAGGTTTTTCAAATTATCTAAGTTAAATATAGCTGGTCCCCATCTCTTTTTTTTGGAGTATTAATCTGAATTATTTCAATGATCTGTTTTACAATGCCACCATTCAGAGAGATGCTGCTGCAAACCATGTCACAGATAGGAATGATAGAATGGGAGACAGGAAGGCAGATGGCTTTTCACAGAGGGCTTTTCTCAGATGGCTTCACTGCCAAAGCTTTGGGGACTGTCAAAAATAAGATGCAGTTGCTAATTTTTTAAATAAAGCCAGAGGCATAACTATGGAGTTGCAAGCTAGAAACCATCTTCTCAAAACAGCACTGTCTTGTCACTCACTCAGCCCAATCTCTATAGAAATCTTGGTCAAATATGTTTGGGTTTGCAGCCTGTCCTGCAAAACCTTTGATTTAGTCTCAGCTCTTAGCCCTCATCACAAAAAAGTCCTGCTGCTGAAGCTGCTTCTTTTCCAAATCATAGTTTGCTGGATTGAGTAATTCAGTAGTGTCTAGGTGGTGCAGCTGTAATACATGGCAAATGACCATCACTAATCTTTTAAATTCAGTCTCTGAATCAGTTAGGGCGAAAGACATCCCAGTGGAGAAGTAATGCATAAGCTCTCAGACACCCTTTCTAAGCTTCATGTTCTACAGAGGACAATTGAAAGTGTATTGCTGGTAACCATAGCATTGTAAGTCTCCTGATACATGTATTTTTTAAGACCTGTCCCTAGGATTGCTAGTGACAATCTCAGCTTTTTAAAAAGTTTCTGTCCCTCATGACTTCTTAGAGAAGCTTGGAAATTTGAACCCTGCCGGGCTTAACAACTCTCAGAAAGCAGATAGCATGTACATGTGCACACTTTCCTTTTATATAATCTCATTTTGAGGTTAATTTGAAGGAGAGGAATGACTTATTAAAAATACCGATTGGGGTATTAGTGTTATTATTTTTTAAGATTTGGGCTGGCAGTACTAAAATGTGTCCCAAATAACCAAAAGGTTCTAGATATGTGTGCTTTATAACAGAATGTAATGCCTCTGTACGTCACCCAGAAAACTTTACTTTTAATTATGAGTGTGCATTCAGGCCTCAAGGTGGAAATAAATGAGATTTTGAAAGTCTGTAAAGTTTTCTGCTAGCTGACTTGATAGTTTTGTCAGGTCTTGGTGAAGCTGTTGACACCACAAGAGTTGTAAATTTTTCTCTCTTGATACATCAGACAAACTTTTAGACCACCTAAGGAAAAAAAAAACATTAATTTGTATGAATAATAGATATATGCCTTGGGAGCGATATCGAATATTCATGAATTGTGTTTATATTCAAGCAGCTCCTCTAACTCTTTTAAAATTAAGGTGCTGTGAATGTGGTTTGGCAATAAAAACTTTAATACTAAAACCATCTGAAAGCACAGAAAAAAGAATTAGTGCCTTTGTTCCTTTGCTGTGTCAAGTACCTCAAAGTTTTTTATTTAGTTGTTTATATTTATTTAAATGTTATTGTTTTGTGAATTTTCTTTTTATAAATGTTGCTGCAACAGCTTGATTTCTCTTCCTGTGCTTAACTATAGATGAAATAAAAGGATGTATTTTCATAACTGTAGCTTTTAAAGCGACCATGAACACCAGAGCTTCTCTTATGAAGCTGTATAATTTTGGGCACTATTGAAATGTCACTTTACGATTTCAATTCTAAGTGTGGCAAAGTGAAATCTTTAGCTGTTTTCTAAGTTATTTAGAAAAGAAGTGGACTGATTGCTCCTTAGAGAAGTGCAGTATTCCGATGGTTTTGGTAATGTGGCTGCTAGGAGCCAGAACAAAGATGGCCTTACCCTGAGTGAACTCCACTTGGGCTAAATGAATTTCTCAAAGATTTACATTTGGAATTGTGAAGCTCGATATTAGCAAATTAAACCACAGAAGAATTGCAAGCCCTTTGCAGCATCCATTGAGAAGCGTTCAGTGACTCCACAAGTAAACAGAGAAAGCCTCTATAGCAACAGAGTGCATTTCCATGCTGCAGGAGGAACTGTTCTGCTTCTGCAGGTTTGGGAAGCTGAGGCAGGACAGTGATCTGTCTCTGTGGAAATGAAGTACATATAGCTGGAACTGCTCTTAAGGAAGCCATTTTGTACCTTAGTCAAATAGCTTTTGATTCAGGAAACTGCATATATAATGTCCTGGCCTCATAAAGTAGTTTCCAAACACTTTGAATGAATAAATAAATACAGGGTAGCCTTTCTGCAAAGGCAACTGGAGTGGCTGAAAAGAAGCTTCAGATAACCAAGTAACAGAACAACAGGATCAATTTCTAATCACAAATAAATATATAATGCTAGTCTATAAAAAACATGATTCAATTAGCTGATAATAGCTTTAATAGACATTAATATTATATTGGATATTTACTATAGTCTACACCATATATGCAACTATTTAGAAGCTATGGGGAAGTGACAGGCAGCAGTTAGCAGGGTAATACTCAGCTGTGTGGAAACTACCTTGGTTTTCCCTTCATTGACAAAATATTGATCAATAACACTATTAATGCTATGATCGTCAGTTCAATTTGGATAGATCACTTTACCTCTCATGTTCTCAAATGGCAAAGATATTACCCAAAAGGAGTGACCTGATTTGAGTTTAACAAGGTTAAAGGTTAAAGGCTAGCTCAAAAGCATCATCTGCCTAGCTGCTTAACTTTAAACTGATCAATTTAATGAAAATCTGTTTTGCAGATGGTGTTTTAATGTCTTTGGCAGGATTTAGGCAGCTTTAACATTAGACGTATGCTAGTAAAAATTATTTCTTTATTTGACCAGAACAACACCTTTTCTTTTATGTTTTAAGGTAAAAGGCATGTGGGATATGGTATTTTGGAAAAAGACCTAGAAGCAGAAAGTGTTGATGATCTTTCCATACGGGCTCAAAACCAGAATACCTCTGTGTCTATTGCTAACGATGGCTGAAGAAACAAACAAAGCTGTATTCATTTTTTTACCATAATGTTTTACTTTGAACCCATAAAAAGAATTTCAGTCAGAACTGTCCTTGAAAAAGGCTTGTCTTCTTTGCCTAGGGTGGAATGCAACAGCATTAACAATTTTAACCTGGCAGAGCAAGCTGATTGTCTCTTTCAGACTTTGTGTTTGCAGATCAGCAGTATTCCTTTTCCTACTCACGAGCTGAGTAGTAATTGTGTTACTTAGCTGTAGATACCATAAATAATAAGGCAAATTAGTCAATCTAAATGGTAAGTTTTATCTGATGGAAGTTATCTGAATAAACAAAGAATTAGATCCTCAGGAGTGTAAAGCAGAGCTTTGTGTTTATGTCTTCTGAGAATCTGGCCCTCACAATTTTTGCCAAGATAATTAAGTTTCAGCACAAGCACATCTTTCTGTTTTCAGATGTATGCAATTCAATAGGAATTTCTTGGGCTGCTAATGCAATACTATTACATGTTAGCTTTGTAATTACCTAGGACTCTATCCCTTTGCTGAAATGCATTGTAATATTACATACACAAGCATAGTTTGCATGTAGCAGTCATGAAAGTAGTGCCCTTTGTTTCACATTGACCTTCCAACTTATTTAAATAAGAGTTTACAATGAGCCTTTATTTTGTCCACAAATGATCATAAACAGCTTTCTAAAGAGCCCAATAAAATGAGATAATCACAAATGTATAACATCACATATTGAAAGGGTGGAAGAACAAATGGGGCTTTTACTATATTTTATAGGATGGATTTATAGTCTGTCCTTGGGTCACTTAAGGCTAAGAATTTTCACGGTCAGCTGGTTGGTCCTGCTAGCTAGCATCCTCTGCAGGAAATGCAAATACCGTGCAGCACCTGCTCTTCAGCTGGGCTTGTGCACTGCTGTTTTAAAGCGAGGTGTCCACTTCTCTGCTGGTTCAAAGTCAAAAGCTTAATTAGACTAGCTTTTTCTCTGCATCTGTCATCAGTGAAGCAGAATAGTCTGTCTGGATTCCATAATGCTGTTTGCATATTTGGATTTTAAATCAGCCAGGGATATTGAATGCTTTGCTCATCTTTATCATGTGCAAGAGGCACAAGTGGGATTTAGTCCTTAGGTAACTTTTAGTGTAACAGTTCCCCAAGGAACACTGCTTGGGTTTTTCTCATTATCCTTGTTCTGGATGAAAGCATCGTTGTTAGGAATTAACAACTGAGTTGGGGGGTGTGAAGTATATGCATATGGGGGCAAATGGACTAACAGCCCCTATCACTTTGTTTGCTTTACTCTCTTTGACATAAAATGTTGAGACTTGATCGCTCCAGAATTAACACAAAGTCACATTCTTTTCATTTCAATTGTCCTGCACTAACTTTTTAATTTAAAATGAAATATCCTAGATATGTGCCAGTCCAATTATTGAACTGTCATTGTCCCAGTATGATGGTAAAAGAGGTCAGGAGATTGTGCAGCATTGATTTGCATAAAAATCATTGTGGAAAGGAAATTGGAATATGTCTGCACATCTGAGGAGCCAAAACATGATTTGCTTAATCTTATTTTCATTCTTGTTGTTTGTATTGGTGAAGAAAGCTGTTTCCAGTGATAAACAAGAGTTATTCTAATTTGTTGCTAAACATAAACCTCACAGTAGAGGATATTTCAATTTTTATAGTACTTTCAGGTTTATGTTCATTTAAGGTTTTAAATGTTTTATGAAATTTAATTTCCACTGCACGTTTTAGTTACTGTAATTCAGATTATGCTGTTGTGCTTACATGTATAAAGAGAAACAAATGTTCAAAGAACACATTGCATAGTCAGCTACACATAGCAATACACAATATATATGCCTACTGTATATACTTACACACTATAGACAAGTACATTTATTAGAAACACCCAAACAAGTTGTGAGCTAGCAGAATAGTAATTTCAAATGTATTCCTTTTTTAAATTTTAAATTAAAAAAAATAGTAGAGAAATAATTTTCACATTATATTTAATGTATTTGATATTCAGATGTCATCTGTCTCTCAGATAATTCTACATAATGGTCCTTATTAAAAAAAAAAATGGCATGCATTGTATTCAGTTTATGGTATACAGTTAAAGCAGAAAGGTATTCTCAAATCATGGCTTAGAGAAACCCCATGTTCTTCCACTGAAATGCTGTCCAGGATCATAGTCTGAGCATTGTCCTGGGTGAGGATGTATAACAGTACTCTTTGAAAGGCGGCTGTACCAAACTATTTGGACATGACATGCAATGTGCAGCCTGCCCAGTAGAACACAAGCTCTTGGAAAGCCAGAAGAGTGAGCAAGGAGGAGAGCAAAAGCAGCATAAAGAGGTTCAGCTTCATTTATTTGGTACGTTCAACACACAAAATGGCTGTATAACAGCTGTTTTTTGTGCCTGGAGTTCTTTCATTCTGACATTAAAAGAAATATGTAATTATTTCTGACTGAGATTCAAAGTAGATATGCAGTGTATAGTGAATGTAAGAATATTATGTCAGTGTGAGTACATGTGTATATCTGCATAAATAGATTGCAGTCATAGATTTAGCAGCCACTCCCTCCAAGCCTTTCAACATAGATTTTCTTGTTACCCTTAGGAGATTTTAGCTGATATTATGCAACTCGCTACAGGTGTCTTCTCTAAAATTTGTAATTACAGTTTACCACACTCTCCCAGGTGAGATTATTCTCCACTCTCTCTTCAACATATTTAAGAACAAGCATTAAAAAAGAAAAAAAAAGACTAAGACATGACATGAAAGTTGTATTTTGACATGCATATGTGTACTTAGCTTTATTATTGTTTTTGAGAAGTGATTTGGGAATAAAACCCTAGAGAGCTATATGCACAACTCCCCAACTCCTCTTTTTTTTTTTTATTTTCCTTTTGGGTACCACTGGAGCAAAGCTTCAGTCAAACTTTGTAAAGAAGGGTAGCGAAGAGGCTGGTGTGAAACGCTGAGCAACACCAATTCTGTTGATTTTAGCAAGAATTGGGCACAATGCAGGAGATATTTTATTGAATAAACTTCCATGTGTATGTTAGTGGGCAAAATACAATACAGTACAACAGGAAATAGGTAGTAATTACATTAAATGTGGGTAGGGTTTTTATGTTGATAAAACATAAGTTACAAGTGGTAGCTTGTAATATTTTTTGATCCTGGTGGTCTGCCTGTAAGGCTGGTGTACTTTGTACGAGCAGATTGTGCATACTGATCAACATCCTCATACTGATGTTTAAATAAAGTGAAGCTCTGCTAGGCACCACAAGACCTTCCCTTTGTGGACATCTGTGAAGGAGGATGTCATGGAAATGACCCCCTTGGTCTGCAGCAGAAGGTGTGAGCCCTGCAGTTCTGGAGCAGACAGATACACAGTATTGTGCACCATAGCCTCAGGGGAAACTGTATGTGCTATTCTCCCTGTGGGAGGGAAGGCATTAAGATAATCTCTAGTTTTTAAAGGCAGGAGGCATTGAAGGAAACAAAAATTGAGCAAAGGTAGTCTTTGAATGATGAAGTGTGCAGATTCCCATGCCTAGGGCATCCTACTGCTGTAACAATGACAAAACCAGAAAAAATAATATGGTTTTGTCACATATGAAGAGTATGAGCAATACTCCTTGCTTATATGTGTGAACGGGAACCTGCATATTGCTAATGGAAGCCATGAATGGTAATATACTAATCTTATTCCAAGAGTGGATATTTGACTACATTAGGTGCCTAACAAAAAAAGTCTTTTTTTTTTTTTTTTCTATTTAAAACTGTTACCCTAGAGTGATAATCAAACCATTCTGTTACCATGATCCACATGTCTAACATCCATGAGTGTATAACTACTGGTTTATTGCTGGATTGTGTGCAGGCAACCCAGCATATAGGGACAGTATTCATAAGCCTGCCCAAAGAAGAGTGTTTATTTGTAATCTCTGTTCTCCTGTGTAAACTCTCCCAAAGAACATATGCGGCTTCCTTGCACTGCTCCTGGAGAGAGAGCCACTTCTACCCATAAAAGCAGCACAGAATTTACTGTTTGTGTTCAAACTTTTTGTAGAAAAATAGGTTACTCTTATTCAGAAAAGGTTCAAGATCAATCATGTTGTGGTCACTCTGTTTAAACAAAGGCTTACAGTGGAAACTCTTACCAGAACTCTAACAGACAATTCCAATGGTCTCTGTCATCTCATTCTAAAGTTGTTTGACACACATAGAATTTTTGCATTGAGGTCTTAAACTTCCAATTGGGCCTACAGCAGTCCTTGGCTGAGGGGGTGGAGGAGGTCATCTCCAAACCTCTTTATTAAGAAGTAACATGTTTCCCATGGGAAATCCTAGAAAGATGCAGCTGGCTCACGTATCATACCATGTATGACTGATGTTAACCTTATGATAAATTCAAAACTCTGAGTACTAATGGCAAAAGAGAAAGAAGGGTACTTCTTCTTAGTCATAGAATCACAGATTTATAACATCCAGAGTTGAAAGGGACCCATAAGCATCATGGAGTCCAGCTCCCTGTTCTGTGCTGGATTACCTAAAACCAAACCACATGATTAAGAGCACTCCTTGAACAGGCTCAGCACTGTGACCACTTCTCTGGGGAGCCTGTTCTAGTGACTGACCACCCTCTCAGTGAAGAACCTTTTCTTAATGTCTAACCCAAATTTTCCCTGACGTAGCTTCATACCATTCAAAGAACAATGTTCCTATTTTCCATGTAACCTAGACAAAAACTTGCTCTTTGGGAAACAGATTGGGGCAAAAATACTAACGTTTTCTAATTGAATAAATACTTAGTGAATGACCAGAAGCTTCATATTTTTACAGCTGGAACAATGAAACAAATCTAAGGAGGATCTTGGTGTTCTTGCTCTTTGTGTCTGGTAGTGATGAGAGCATGGAAAAAGGCTTACTTTACTCCTGAAATGAGACAGCTTTTAGTATCTAGATGTTACTATTTTGGAAACACCCTTTGGCATTTGCAGATATGCACTCAGCTAATGAATGACTGGAAATTAGGAAGAATGAAGCTAGTGGAAAAAACGAGGCCAAACTGCAAGTGTTTCTGAAAACCTTATGTCCTTATTTGTCCAGGAACTTCTGTGACTCAAAATCTTTGACCTAAGAGGAAGTCAGGACCCTGCTGGGATATATCAGAGCAGAATCTTCTGAAGTCAGCTCTCAGATGACAAAGATCACATACCACAAAAAAAAAAAAAAAAAAAAGTGTAAGATTAATTTCACCGAATTTGTGGCCTAGAGTCATTGAACAGATTCAAAAACACTAGTGTATTTGTCCTCAGGATTAACCCTGTTGCAGATGAATTTCAGAAATAGGAATTGTACCTAAGTTGTGGATACCCTTTGTCAGTTTTTGACTTGGTAAGGTAGTCTCCTAAGTTATGATGAGTTGGATAAACTGTCAGTGTGCTCTGTCTTCCTGTTCCTATGTCCACTGGTATTTCTTGTAGCATGTCAGGCTTCAGCAGTTTATTCACGATACTTGAATTTCTGTGGCCTATAGAACTAAAGGGGTGAAAAATCTTTGGATGTAGTCATTAGGACTCCTGATGGGTATTTTTGAGAATGAGCAAATCCTTTCTCAGTTAGACACTTTGTCTCTTTGAATTTTTTGTTTGTTTGTTTCTTGGAAAACAAAAATAGGTTTGTGGGATCACCTGTGACTCAACATATTCCAGGTAGGATTTAGATGCAGAAGTCTTTCTAGGGTATTTCTTTTCTTTCATGAGTTCACTGAACAGCTCAAATTCTTTGGCCTCAGCTTCCTCAAAAGTATCAAATAGATTATAAGGTTTACCTAAAGCATTTTGGGGTATACAAAGGACAAGAGCTATGCTGGTTTTGAAGAGATGTATGAATGTAATTTTTTTTATGATAAGGAAAAGACGTGAGCTGGTAATCAATAAAAGGAGAACTCTGAAATCTCGTGTTACAGAGTTCAAACCTGTATCTCAGTTCCCTCAGCTTTTGTGTTCTACAGATACAAAGGTTTTGTGCCTCAGTGTTCACAACAGGAACTAAACAAATATCTCTCCTTTACTTCTGGTCGTTGTTTGTCCTAATAGATTTAGAAAGTAATCTTAGTACTGTCCGGATTTAGGAAAGAGCGTGGCCTTCAGGAAAAAGAAAATGTGTCTCTAACTGAGCAGAGGCGAGGTACAGGTTGGCCCCCAATATGTTTGGCAGTCTAAATGGACCTTACAGAAAGATAAGTAAGCATACCACTTAAATTCTTCACATATGTGAAGAAATATCTATCTTTTTATCTGCCTGTATCTACCTGTGTGTCTGCTTAATACAGTGTCTGTTATTGGGAGGAATCAGAGATGGAGTTTGAAGTCGTTTGTACTCATAAGAACTTCAGAGAGACAAATAATATCCAATGCTAGTGTTAGGCAGGAAGCCACAGTTGTTGGAAACTGAGTTTCTTGCACAGGGGGTGCAGTGGGGGAAGCAAAAAGGCGGGCGTGTGTGCTTATAAAAGTGCACACTTTCCAAGAGCATAAACAGAATTTAAAACTATGTGTGTCCATACATACCCCAGACTACTACTGTCACCTGCTATAATACTGCACAAAGGTCTCTATATGTTAGTGTCTGCTGTAGTAAAGGTTGGATTTCCATTTCTGTTCTAATTTCCTTCTCCCAGTTATTCACAATTTTCTTACAGACACTTTTAGGGCTCAAATTATCAGGACTTGGTTTGGGTGTAAAGAACATTTCTTTCTTCTTTGGAGCTGTTTTTGAGACACTTAATGAGAGAACTTATTTGCAATATTCTATTGCAAATAAAGTTAGTCAAGTACATCTCTGCATTGGCTGTCTACAACAGAAGAAAATGCTATTTTAGAAGCAACAACACAATGATAGGCCAAGTATGCAATCATCATCCTGTCACAGCAAATTATAACTTTAGGCCACCTTATCGTATCTCTTTACTCCACAGTGGCTAACAACAATTGTTTCTCAGAGCAGAGCAAAAAAATATTTCATGGGCAAATATGGAATATGGAAAGGAGTTCCACGGGTTAATTTAACCTGCATAAAAATATAAATATTCAGCTTCTAAAAATTTCTGTCAGTCATTTAAGTTATTAAGTTTTGGTTGTTTATTAATCTGGTAATAGAACAAGAAAGATCATATGCTCCTACTTGTTTTATGGTCTTTCTATATAATCTTTATATCTTCATAATAATCTTTATGATTTTTTTATGGTCTCTCTATCATGTCTCTCTTTTACTTACACTATTCATGTACTAAAGAATTTCAGTCTATTCAGTGGTGTTGCTTTTAGTGGAAGTTTTCCCACATTTCTGTTAATCCCATCACTGATTTTCCTACCCCCGCTAAATTTTTCTTGAGATATACAACTATTTCAGAACCGAACACACTGTTCTCAGTGGAGCTTTATGATTTACTGTCCCATGCCTGGTGCATCCAAAAATATAATCTGCTTTAAACAAATCCTGTTGGATTCTGTGCTGGAAATCTGTTGCCTTTCATTGCCTGTCTCTTCCCATGCCCACCTTCACACAGGTGTCCAAGTGTCCTAGAGTGGTTACATTTAACTTAGATGCCAGTAACTTGTTTGATTGCTTCAAATTATTCTTTCTAATACACATTTTATTGGATTCATTTGTCAGTACTAAATTTCACCTACCTGCTCAGCCAGCTTTCAACCTCTCTGACATTCCTGGTGGTTCTTTGGCTGGTCTTTACTGGCATGAATTCTTTTGTGCCCTCTGCAAGATCAGTCCTGGTTTGATGTTTGAAGACCTAGAGGCAGTTTCTGTTAAATGGCCTGTTAGTTCCTCTAGCTTGGTTTCTGCCTCTGCCTGTTTCTAATCCATGACTTCTTTGCCTCTGCGTTAGGTGTCTACATTAAGAGGTTAGGCCACCTCCTGCATATTTAGCTGAAAGAAACTCCAGCTCTGAATAATCCCGTGGAAGAATTAATTTTCCCCCTGATATTAAGAGAGTGAGGGAAAGAAGCATCCAGTTTACCTTTGTGTCACATTGCCTGTCTCTTCAGACAGCTGCCTCTGGGGTGCAAATACCTGAAGGCAGCTAACTACTCATTAAGCCTAAAGAACAGAAATAACTAATTAGCCATCTGTTTGCAAATATTTACCCCAGATATTCATTTGCTGGTACAAAGCAGATGATGTTGTTTCTGCATGTGGACTACAAGGCTGAGGCATAACTCAAATGGACTCTTTGTAGTCTGCTCTCTATATACTGTTCAGTGCTAACTTTAATGTATTATTGATTGTTATTAAGGTATACCATGAAATAGAGATGGGATGTCTGTTGTGGTTGAACTCATACTGTGGGAGCTGTGTTGACTTTTGGGTTGTTCTGGCCTTCATGCTGCTTGACATTAAAACCTTTCACATTAGGGTAGAGAAGAGAAAGAAATATATAGTAACTAATTTACCCTGTACATAGTGTGAAGTAATGTGAAAATATGATGCCAAATACCCTCCCCACCAAGTCAGCACAAAATGGGAAATGAAATACTAATTTCAGAGTGAGCCAGGAAGTTCCCAATTCCCTGCGTGAGTATATACAAACATCAGTTCAGGGCAGTCGCCACCTGAATTTAAATAAGCTGTGCTACCTGCCAGTGGTGAAGGAAGTGCTAAAAGTGAAGGGATTAAAGGTCTTATTCTCAGAAATGCTGAGTGCTAGCGGCTCCTGTTGATTGTGTGTGTTTAGCATCTTGGGGTCCAAGGTCATACTTAGGCAGTGACCGGCTCTTCTGTGCTGACTGGCAGCCCCATCTTTGCACAGCCCCCTTGGCTGGATGTATTGGCTAGTTTGGAATACACAAAAATTGCATCAGAAGATCAATTACTGCTGAGATGTCACTACTGAACACTGTAATACTGCTAATTAGTTAAAGCGAAAGAGACTTGTGATATGCATTTATCTTGACTGTAGCTCACAAAACTACATTTGAAATACTTTAGATTCTTCCCCCTCCCTCTTTCTGGAAAATTAAAGTACATAACTGTTGTTTTTTGCCTTTTTTATTTCCTGTGTCCCCATAAAATGGAACACATCTAAATAGTTCTGTCTCCAGCAGTTTGCATCTTAGAATATTTTACTTCTGTTTGAAACTCTTAAAGAGGGTATTAGTGATGAGACAAAACTGGAAATAAGGAAATGTATGACAAGCACACGGTCACAGGACAACCCTCTCTAACTTTGGCCTAGGTCCATTTCTGCCACTAATGGAGAAAAAGAAATAAGAGATTGGATGCACATTTTCTGCTGTGGGGGTGGCAGGGTTACTCTGCTCAAGCCCGGGAGACCTTGACTGGCAGAGAGCCAGCAGTGTGTGCACTGTCCTTCCTACTCCACACCAAGCAGGAGATGTGGCAGGACAAGGACCAGGAAGGGCAGTAGCTAGAGCTCACATAAGCATGTCTGATGAGAGTGAAATTCCCCCTGCACAGGGAGGTGTGGGGAGTTCCCGGTTAGAGCCAGCTCAGGGGGATGCTGGTGACTGCAGGAACCTTTTTGTCTGGGACAGAAAAAGCTGCTGTCACAAACGGTAGAGCCTGACTGCAGTCTTGTATTTTGATCCCCTGCTCAGGTAGGCTTCATTTCTCATGTGCTCATCTTGCAGGGAGCCTGACTGGGCTGTGTCAATGGGTTCTGGGCAGGATGAAATACTGAAGTTATTTTCAAGCACTGGTTGTCCTTTTTAGTTGCTAAAACATATCCCAAGCTCTCATTCACACATACCACCTCTCAAATTTCATCTAGCATTTAGTTTTTGGTAAGGATTATTTCTTCAATTTGCCACAAAGATCAGGTATTCAGCTGCCAATGGCATGAGCAGAGTCCATGAGGTGTTTTCTTTTAGTGTGACATAGGTCAAATTGTAAACCAAAAGTCTAAATATTAGCAAAGATACATGAAAAATACAAGGTTTTTATGGGTTGTGACTATTTTATCCTCTGTAGAATTTGTTTGAAGCTTTAAAAAAAAATTGTTTGTTTCCTATTAAAATGGTGCTGAGAGGAAAAATATGGCAAGAATGTGGGCCAAATCCATTTTTGTTGTGGTATTGCTGATCTTGGTAGTGTTACTTCAAGAATGGAGTTGGCCCAGGAGTTTTCCGAAATAGTGTTTCTTTAACTTTGTCAATTGACTGGGACATGGCTCTCCTGTGGTTTGACTACTGTGGTTTGTCACTATTGTGAGAAATTATCCAGTTCAAAAAGTTCTGTTATTTGGGTAATTTCTTGCTGAAATTGATGATTACTGTTTCTGTTTTTCTCCTGAAGTTTATTTCTAGGGTATTTCCATTTGTTTCTGGTGCTCGAGGGAAAAGGCTAGTTACAAAGAAGAGTCAGAGAGACTGCTCTGCAAAGAGGTTGTGAAAAAGAGGAGAGAATTTGAATTTGGAAGTGTTTCCCCCCTCACCGAAACAGCTCCCCTGTTTGTACAGAGTGTGTGTTGTTAGAATGAAATCCACACCCTAAGAGACTTTTACAGATCAAAACCAGGTTACAGGGTATTGATAATCATGACATACTTTGTGAGCATACCCACTAGGTCACCTCATCCATAGCCTGTTTCTCCTCCTAAATTATTCCACATTTGTGAGCATTTTTCAAGCAGCTACTATTTAAAACCAGAAAGCCTCCACCCTAAAAGGCCCCAACCTGTCAGAAACATTTCCGCTCTTGCCTCAAGCTTGGAATTTCACTCCAAAACGCCAGCTCCCTCAGGACCGTGCATAGTGTCATCCTTGCCTCATGGTTTACTCTCTGCAGCCTCAGTTGCCCACACATATAGCCGCTGTTTACCACCTCACCACATTCTTCTTCTTCCTGCTCTACCAACGTCTGTACGTGTTTATTTTCACAGTGCCATCTACATCTGGAACAGTGTCATTTCTGCAGCACTTAGCCCAATTTCACTCTTGCCAAGCCCCAAACTCCTTTATATTTTTTCTCTTTTCTGCCAGTAATCTTTCCCACTTTCTCTTGTGTATACGTGTGTGAGTGTTTGTGTACATTATCAAATACGCATTTCTAATTATTTGGGATGAGTTGGATAAAGGTTTTATTGTCTCGAGCTTGAGTTGGCTATGTTGTTTTAAGTAATAAAGACAGAAAAAGGTATGCTGACCATCCCACAGGAAACTATCACGCATTTTGAACCTCCTGCATATTTTACATTAGGAAAAATATGTTAGAAATTTGTAGAGCGCTCTTTAACTGTATCAATACTCCTTTTTCATATGGCTGTATGTTCCAAGCCAAGCTCCACTAATACTAAGGGGAAAAAACACTGCCGTGACTTTGTGACTAATATATTTTAGAAGTGTTTTGCATTTTTCCTATAATAGCTTTTCCATACATAATAGTGTTTCAGTTTGAAGGTCTGACATCTCAAGGCCTATCAGACCTAAAAACAAGTGCTAGTGTTCTGTTGGAAAGCCGGAAACTTCCTACCTCTGGTGCTATAAAACTCCGTTTTCAGACTCACAGATCACAAGATTAACACATCATTGGTAGAAAGCCCATCCTGGGTGTTGGCCCAATGTAATTTGAAAGGAAATTTTTCCATTTGAAAAGAAACAAGGGAAAAGATTTGATGGTGACTCGCAGCAAAACCAAACTAATAACAGCTGATTTAAGCTATCTGGTCTGGGAGCATTAATAATAATTATCCTTGGAGACAATTTTAGTTCTGGTTTCAAGCACAGAGATTATGTTGATACCATCTCCTGGGATGAACTTGAGACTTCTCTGAAGACCATGCTCCTTTGCCTTCCACATGACAGGTATAGAAGTACACATGGGGCAGTCAGAGTGCTCTTTGTGAAAGTTGCTGAACCTGTGCTGGGCTCGTATGGGCAATCCAAAATCTTCCGCATGGCATGAGTAAGTCTGAGATGCCATAAAAATACAGCATATAAAAGTTCCAGACCACAGTCTTTCATTCTGTTTCAGGTGTCACCAGCAGGGCAAACAGAAATAATTACCTGGCTATATAAATGTATCAGGCCAGTGGTTTGATATTCTCAGTACATATCCCAATGCGACTCTGTGTTGTCATTTAGAAAAGGTTAAGATTTGGCCCAACTAAAAAAAAAAGTAAATTTTCCATTAACTTTGGTGGCAATAAGATGTCACACATGGCATTGTTAAATGTATACTATATAAAACTTTGTACGTGCATGTGTATATACTGTGTATCACAAGCACATACAAATGTGTTTCTGTATATTTTAGCCAATTACATAAACTAGGTGTGTTTAAACCATGTAATATTCAGATGTCCAGAATGAACTGAAGAGTCTGGATAGTGGTAGAATATTCAGAGAATGTGATGAGGACATGTTTAGCACAATTGTAATATTGAGAGTTTTTGTTCCATTTATGAGTTGCCTTCCTCTATCGTAAAATAATGGCTTTTTTTTTTTTTTTTTTTAAGTTACATCAGTTTTCAGCTACAATGTTTTACATTATAAAACTGTGTAAGACAGACTGAAAATTGGGAAGTGTAAGAACAGATAAGCTGAAGACTTCAGTGCTTTGGGCTAACTTCTCTCACCAGCTTTCAGAGATACAGAGTGAGACTGTATTTGAAACCCCTCATCAGAGCAAAATGAACGTTTTAGCATTCTCAGACATAATATCAGGCTAACATGCTCCCTGACTGACATCCAGTGCATACTGTATAATTGCCAGCCTGCTTCTCTGAGTGCCTTGAAGATTACATTTTTTTAATGTCCCAATATTAATAACCAGATGTGATCTTCTTCCTGCCCAGGGGTCAGGCTAGCTGGCCAGGTCAGGCTGTTTGTCTGTGTGCACAGACTGTGAAGTCTATTCAGAATGACAGGTATGGGGGGGGGGACGCGGGTAGGGTGTTAACCTCAAGACCACCAAAAGGGACTTCTCCCTGCTGGGAACAAAGACCAGCAGGAGCTTCAGCCTTTTTCAGTACTCCTGGGATTTTAACCAAGTGAACAAAAGATGATGCACAGCTGAAGAAATGCTCTTCACAACTGATACATAATTTAAGATGTTCAATTACAAACAACCGGATATGTATTTTTGATTTCATTTGAGCACAGTCCAATTATCTGCAGTCACTTGATATTTTTGTATTTGTAGCTTCTCTGTGCTGCTTTGTAAATTAAGAAGATGCTCAATTGCTGGTGTTTGAATACACACTAGCCTTGAAAATAGCTCTAGCACTTAAAGAAATAGCGTTAAAACACCAGCAGTTGCTATGTGGTCTTTTTTGCCTTCTAGTTAATATTTGCCAGTCTACATGTAAAATTATTCTATAGTGGATAGTATGAAATAGTTTTGTTAAACATATATAATGAAACCATTTATTCCTCACTCTCTCTTTTTGTTAGGTAAAAAAAAAATTCAAAAGAAGCTATTTGTTTCCTAATTGATTTTCTACGTTAGTTGTTCATTGAATAGATAAGTAGTGCCTGTGATATTTGATTACAGAGCAAGGCACCCATTTAACCTTCCGTTCTTTCCTGGCCAAGATTTCAAATACAATACAACGTACCTCCCTTAGGCTCAGTAGGATTAGACTGCTAGCAGTAATCCCTGATGCTATGAAATAGACCTGATAGAACTTCAACTCACTTGTTTAGGATTATGCTCATGAATTTCAACTCATCTAGTTGCATTAACCCTTTGGGAACCTATGTGGGTTATGCTGCTATAAATAATAATAAATATTATAATAGACAATCGTAGATACACATCAAAACTTATTAATGCTTTTTGAAGAATTCACTTCTGCTTGGTGATCAAAATGTAAAATTCACATTGAAATAAATTTACCCACTGTAATACAAATCCTCAGAGTTTCTTTCAATTCTATTGTTCAGAAGTCTTCTGCAGTTCAATAGTATCTTTAAACAGTTCTGCCTCAATTTGTGCATCGATTTTTAAAAATTATTTTAATGATTTTTAGTTCTCAAGGTTGAACTGAAAGGGTAGACAACTGTCACCTGCTAACTACAGAGCACTGGTGCAGAATCTCCCAGTTTAATGACTTGAATGTAAGCATAGTTGTGGGGTAAAGAGGAGTACTGGTACCTGAGCTATCACTTCCTGGCTTTTCTGCTGATAGAAACAATCCTGGTACAGACAATAGTGACTTCTGATGACTTATGCCCCAATCAAAAAACAGAGTGAGAGTTTCAGACCATTTCTGATGGACCACCAGACACCTGGCAAGCAAAAGCACTGTAATCACTCCAGATTTGAACTATTCTTTTGAACTGGTGACTTTTATTTAAATGCTGATTTTTAATCTGGCCAAGTCACTATAGGGAATAACTCTGTACTAGCAATAAGAAAGAACAGATTTTTCTGTCTTTCATTTTTCAGGATCCTAAAACCCACCAATGAAATAAATACCATTTACTATTACCAGTCTCCTAAACTATTCAACCTTTTACTGGAAAGGCTCATTTTCACTAAAGTGGAAAGTTGCTCACGTACACAACTAATCATATTAACTATTGAAATGAATATATATGTGTCAATTACAATGAAAAAATGTGGAGAGTTTGACTTGGGAACTCTAATTTACTCTCACTTTCTTGGCAGAAGATAGAGTCAAATTAGGACTGACTGTATATGTACATTCAGACATGAACTGGTTAAACTGTCCTTTCAATACACCTGCATGTGGAATTACAATACTTAAAGTCAAGATGACAGGTAGGATCAGTGCTACTAGCTGCACTTGATGACACAGGCATCAGGGCATTTCTTTACCCCTTAGACACTATTAAAGGCATGCCTATTATTGTAGATCTGTCGGATGCTCTTGATACATTTGATGATAAAGTGCTATTGATGAATAGCTGAAGGCCATGAGAGCAATAAATGAAGTTACTCTTGAGTGACTCCATTCATTTTTTGCAGGAGGACTTGGGAGAGGGGGCAGTTTGGGGTGGTTGTTCATCAGCCCAGTGGGTGCACTCATGTGCTCCCATGTGGAGTATTGCTGAGTTCTAGTCTGTCACCCTTCTTGATCAACATATGCCCAAGGCCATTACAAGAGAATCATTTGTGCTTGAGGTGGGGGTGCCTCCAAGATGCAGATGGTTTTCATCAGCACAACTCTTTCATCAGACTTGGATGGTGAAATCAATTGCTTGACCCAATATCTTGACAGGCTTGGAGTTTGAATATACCAGCTGTGTTGCAAACTGAAGTCATGCTGGTGGGATTGAACACTGGTAGAAATGGTCAAGGCAGCATCGCGTAGCTGTCTCACAGTCTTAAACCTTGCTGGATTCTACATTTGGCTACTGAGGTAACCCAAGGAGTGATAAGCATGCCTTGGTCATTTTTACATGGCTGACTGCTAAACGGATGGATGTTGTGTCTCTTTCAAATCAGCGTCTCTCAATTTCTTTTGGTTTAGAAATTTCTTCCAAAATCTTGCGCTCAGTCCTGCTTCTGCTACTCAACCTACAGTCATTTGCAATACTTAATACATTTAAACTTCTGTGCTTTGTTGGTTAGTTTTGGTTTGACACATGGTATACTTCTGTTCCCTGATTGATTGCAAATGTACCATTAGAAATTGGCTGTTTTGTGAATGCTCAGTTTACACATTCAGGATGTGCTTTCCTCAGATATTCTGCAGTATGCATTGAAACATAGCTGTTTCTGAAACAAATTCCTTACTTAGGTCAGCAGATTTCATTTGTAGGAATTAATGGAAAACAAACAGCCAAGAAGTGGGGCATGGAAGGAACTAATTCAGGAATTTGAGAGGAATATATCCAGGATTTCCAGCTCTTCTTCTGATGCTTTAATTCTAGACACAGAACTTAGCCATCTTCAGATTTGATGAGAAAAGAGAAGTAAAACTCTGAACTTTTGGGAGATTTCAGCTGCCACAAATATAGCTGTCTGTCCATTAGCCAGTGCTTCTGACAGCAAGTATTTTGCAGCTGCTGTCCCAGGTCTATTCCAACTCTCACAACTTGCTTCTAGTTGCAGTTTCACTCTGATTCAACTCATAAAGACTGAAATGAGTCAGACTGATTCTCTCTGAAAACCACACTCCACATATGTAATTCAGATCAGCTAGCAGTGCCCTGGGCTTAATCTCAAAGATGCTGGAAGCTTGTGTTTTCAGAGAGCACTTGGCAAATGCAGAATCTGCTTTCTCGCTTTCTTGATCAAAGTTTGTAATTTTTGATCATTCCACCACTAGCAAAGTGTACTTGTCTTGCAGATTCTTACAGGATAAAGGGAGTAAAAGCTGCCCATGGTGGGAAAGTTTGTTCTTAGGCAAAAAAGAAATTTTGATGGCTTGGGTATCAGTACTATTTATTAATGTGCTTTTACTTGGCAAAGCAAAAAAAGGTGGCTTTTGTATGTGCATGTGTGTGGGAAGGGAATCTTATTAAGTCTAAATAAATAGACTGTAGGAACCATGGTAATACTTTACACTTCTGTAAAGCCTTTATTCAGAGGCTTTCAAAATGTTTTAACAATGTTAATTAAATTCAGTGCTCCTCCATTCTGTGTTAGTCTAAGTGCATATAAGGCCATCTTCATGTACATACCGGGAGATTGGAAAGAAGCTCTTGTTTAACTGTGTGCAGCAGCATTGCACTGCAAGTATTTTCAAGGTAGGTGAAAAAAAAAAAAAAGCAAGCTGTGCTCAAGTGAAACTGCACAGGGAATTGCCTGTAGGTAGGCAAAACATAATTACAAGTTGAAATTTGGCCAAGACATTTGTCTTAACACTCTTCCTCCTTTGAAAAAAATGTACCACATGCTTAATAACTTTATTAAGTACACGCAGTTATGAAATCTGTTCTTTGTTTCAACCAAAAGAAAACATTTCCTAACAGGACAGTGCTGTTAAACACCAGGCTAGGGCACTGACTCATTACTAATTTAGACAGAGAGCACCATCAATGAATTACCAAAACTCTTTTTTGTAGCACTGGTGTTTTCCTTGGAGAACTCCCCTCCAAGTACTGACCCTGCTTTAGCCTGCAAGATCTGAAGGGATCACAGCACAAGGTGGTATGGCTTAGGGCTGTATATAAAATGATGAAGGACAGAGTGAAACCCAGCCATGTGCTTCCTTTACTTGACACGGTAGCAGGAGAGGGAGGTGGTGTTCAGTGAAACGCAGAGCTATTCTTGTTTTCTGCAGTAAATAATCAGCCTGTGAAGTTCACTGCTGCAGTGGCAGGTTATCCGGATAAACAGTTTATCAGGATTTTTAAGAAGGATAAGGGGATGAACATTAATGATGTTTCTGATTATGTGGGCTAAAACAAAAAGATACAAGAATGTTTGGTTCTCTATTATTATTGTTAAAGTCAGGATATAAACAGACTGTCTTCTAGGGTCAGGCAAGGATCCCTTGTCACACCACACACTCATTTAGGCTCTCTAAGGGCTTGTGCTTTTCTGTGGATCTGATATTAGCTGCTTGCATAGACAGCATGTTGGAATAGCTGGGCCAAGGGTGTGATTCACTGTTACTCCTGTGTCTCCCTCAGTGACTGTTCTCAGAGGATGGCATTAGGCTTCAAAACTGAATATGACAACTGTGTTTCAAATGTAAATAAGATGTCTTTCTATCGGCAGTTTTGCTAAGGCAAGGTACTACTCCAGCAGTAAACAACTGCATCTGCATGTCTGGGTTATTTTTTTTTTTTATTTGTCAACTTATCACTCAGCGTGGGAGAAAAGTGTATGTGTCATAATTACCATTTCATTTATTTCATTTGGAAGTACAAACAGTAGACATAAAGGGCCATTTGGCAACTAATTAATTTGCTGCTTCTCGAAGCACATGACGAAAAGTTTCCCTTCAGGTGAGCATTCATAGACCCGTGGACTTGCATTTTCACATTTGAGTAATAATTAATCAGCATTAATCCATAGATAATTTGATATCGTAAGTACAGCATGTAAAGGTACAGACTTTGAAAAGTTTTTTAAACTCGGATTACTATTGGAAATGCTTCATAAATCATTCTAGAAGTAGTTTGTGATTCAGTACCAGACAATATCTCTCCACGTTTTTATGAAGCACAACAATTTTATTCCATCTTTCGGATGAGGGCCGGATATCTGCTGCCTGGCTTCTGTGGTAGCCAGTTTCTGCAGAGTCCACATGGGACCCTGCAGATACGGCTTGGCTCAGGTTACCGGTTTGTGCAGCAGTTTTGTCAGCATCTCAGTAACATGTTAACTCTGTGTAGTAGCCGTTATTAATTGTTCAGTGTGCTCTACTCAGAACGAGGATTAGGAAGACAGACTCCAGTGTTGTGGTCATTATTATCAGAATAAACAATCCAGACCTGCCCAAGGTTGTGTCCAGATTATTCTTTGGGTCTCACCAGGGCGACACTCCCACCCTGGCTAGTCAATGTGTATGTGGAAACCAGGTCTCAAAGGGAATGGGGAAAGTGGAGGTAAAACGGTGCACTACGGGGATTTGTCCTGATATGGAGATGGCAGGGCACGCACTTGGACACTGCCTGGGAAGTACTGCTGGTTTCTGTAACGCAGAGAGCAGAAGATTTGGATTGCAACAGAGGCACCAGTCTTCTTTAGGGAGGGCTGTATTGTTAAAGGATGGTATTTCTGTGTTTCCCATTTCCCCGCAGAGTGTTAATAATGTACTGGAGAATTCCCAGACTTCAGGGTGTCAGTGGACCAGTAAGAAGGAAAAGTATTGCTTGGCTCAAAGGAACAGGAAAGCTTCTTCCAGGAGAAAGGAAGAAAACACATTGATTATTTGAGGAAGACCCCAAAGTGAAAATTGTGTTGCAATTTTGCCAAGCAGCCAGGCAGTAATGGTAAGAACTAGAGTCAAAACTGTTGGCCTGGACAAAGCTGCAGGCTCCGGAAAATGAACTGGTGAGGAAGTCAGTCAAAGGTTTTCGAATAAGAGCTTCATCAAATAAAGTCCAAAAAACAAGAGAAACAAGACTGCTGCAAAGTAAAGATGAGAATGAGTTTTTTTAATGCTGTTCAGTGAATGAACTAATATTTAGTAAGTTTTTATCATATCTTCCTCACATATCTCTGCAAAGAACTGTGGTATTACTGGTATTGTAAGTTAGCTAATTATAAATATTAATTGTAACAACACTGTAGTGTAGGCACTGTAATGTACATATTAATGTCAAATATCCTTGTAGAGAAATAATTTTTTTCTTTGTTATTTCTAGTCTTAGCCAGAGGTGTGTAGAAGGGGGAGGGGAATAAGGATTATTTTAGTCCTCAATTCAGACATAGGTATGTGAGTGGACACTGGCATGCAGATCAGCTAAAGTTATTATTCTGAAGCAATGTAGAGTAGCTCCTAGTATGGACAATGATAAATAATATCGACCTAAACCAGGAATTATTATAAGCCACCTTCTCTTTATGGAGATCTGAAAATAGAAGTTTATTTGTCTTTGCAGCACTCTGTATGTATAGCTCATTAAATTATTTAATATAATTAGAAGTGAGACATCCATTCTTGTAGTCATTTATTTTGCCTCATACAGTGCCACAGCAAGTTACAATAAATTGAAAATAAACATGGTAATAACATTAAAAACAGAATGGAAAAATAGTATTTACTTTTATTGATCACATCCTGAAAGATCTGATCCAAATCCCTTCAAAACAAACATGAGTCCTTTTTACAACTGTCCTTCGAATTAGCAATTCAAACCTGAAATAACACAATGGCATTTACGGACAGTCTCAGAGAGAAATGAAACATTTACTGGATACTGACACCAGGTTGGGGTGGTTGTGTTTGGCTGGCTTTTTATTTATTTGTTTATTTATTTTTTGTTATTATTCTGTAGCAATGGTACTTCTAGGTTTAGCTTGAAGGATTTCAGTAGGTCAGGTGAAGAGGAAGCTTTTGTCTCTAGGCCTCACAGTTTAGCCCACAGGTTCGATTTCAGAAATATTTCTAAGCTTTTTAACAATAAGCGGTGAGCCAGGCTTTTAAAAATATGGCTGATATATCTTCTAGGTAGCAATATAAGGAAATAAGTTTCTCCTCAACCATCCGTTTTGTGTCATACAGTAGTACTAAGTGGAGTTTCTTTTTTAAATGCATGCCCAGGTCAGATTCTCCTCAGTAACTGTGATGAGAGTCAATCTTCTAAGTGTTAAACAATATCATGGTTCCCAAAAACTCAGCAGGGAAAGCTCACCTAATATGAGACACATGCTAATAAAAGACTGGGTTTATTTTTGTTTTTGTTTTGTTTGGTTTTGTTTGTTTGTTTGTTTTTGTGTTTTGTTTGTTTGTTTAATGCAGATGCTGGATGACATACCCAAATAAGCACTCTAAAAATGCTTGGTAACAGTTTATTAACAGCTGTCATTACTGCAAGTCTTCATGTGTGCTCCTTTGAAAAAAAGTAGTCACTTATTAGAGATTAGAGACAGAACATTTACTTGAATATAATTATTAATAAAGGACATCAAGGCTTGTTTCTATTAGTATTGGTCCATGAATACTTCATGTGCTAATTTAGGGCTTAAGGATATTTAGTCATACAAGCCTTCCAATCTGAAGTAGGCATGTACCTTATTATTATTATTTAAACACTGGTCTTCAGTGTTCTGAATATATTTATAAAACATGCTTGTCCTCTTCATAAAATTAAAAACATCTGCTACAGCTTTTTGGTTCAGCTATTGTAGACATGCAAGTCTCCTGATAGGTCAGTCTGCCATTTTGAATGGCAATTAAGCTGACAGTGCACCCTGTACCAGTGAGACTGTGAAAACAAACAGAAAAGGCAGATGGTTCATTTAGTTTAGTAATTGTAATTTGTTGTTCATTAAAAGTAATTCCCACACAGGCATTCTCTATGCAGATGGAGTGTATGGAAAATTTTATTCCTCCAACCTGTCCTAATAATTATTTTTGTTTGTGTAATTTGCACTGACATTTGATAGGCAGTTGATTAGACCAGTATGATTTCATCAGAATTAAAAATAATTGTAAATTTTGCTGCTTTCATTAGTCTGATTTTATAACTATCACGACCAAGCAGCAGGGGTTTGGCTCTGAAACGCCAAATACCGCAGCAGCATTTGTTGTGTGTTTTTTCTTCTTGAGACGATTGAACCTTTCATTTGAAAAGTTTGTGTTTGGAAGTTTTTTTATACCTTCAGAAGATGAAAATTAGTGGGAAAATTATTTTAGGATTATTCTAAAATACTCTCTGAATGGAGGAATGTGCAGAGTTAAAAACAAAAATAAACTCAGTTAAGCTTGAGATATTTTTCAGTCTTCTTAAATGTAGTGATAGCATCGTAGCTCTACATATCCTGGTAAGTAGAAAGAAACCTTACGGGCAGTTATAAAAAAGTCTTTACAGCTGAAAGACATATTGGCTAATAGGTTTTATACCAGGATTTTTTTCCTCTTTAGAGTATAAAATTATGTCAGATAAATTTCAAAAGAAGGAAACTAGTGCCCTCGATGATTATAATTACAGAGCTGCTCAGTTTTAGAATCATGAAAATGTTGTGCTGTCCTTTATCAAGTTGTTCTCTCCTAGATGGCTTAAATTACAAAATAATTATTCAAAAATAAATATTAGATCATCTTGGTCCAAATGTAAACACTCAGTTCTCAAGACAAACTTGAAGGTCTGAGTGCAGCTTAGATGCACTGGTGTAGCACTCATATCAACCTGCCAATAATAGAAAGTAAATAAATGCTGGATGTAAAATCCAAAATGCACTACTATGAGCTTCAGTTTGTTTTTAATCTATGGAAAGCCCTAGAATTTTAGAGAAGCAGCCAAATGAAGTATAATCACTACTGTCTTATGGCATGAAGTAACATTCTAGCATAAGTAATTTTTTTCTTCTAGAGACTAGGGATGTTTTATGTTACAATTTTCCTCCTTCTGAAGTACAGTATCCACTGGGGTGTAATTCCCCTTAGAGTTGCAACTGTTTAAGTCAGAGCATGCTTGACCTACTAATTTTCAGTAATGCTTTTTTCTCTCAGAATCTTAAATTTTTAGAATTTTCTATATCTAGGAATCGAGCTGGGAAAAGTAAAGTAATTCTTCTGGTTTATAACTTGACTCTTTTTTTTTTTTTCCTGCAAAATATGAACAAGACAGTGTTTATTGTAGTCAGAAAAATAGTTGGCATGATTGTGCATAAGTGAAGAATCTCTGGATTGTCTCAAAGTGTTAGCTGCCCATTTTCAGACAAGCAAGCTTTTAGTGTGCAATTTAGGTCAATGGATAGAGGGGAGAAGATGTGTTTAGGCGACAGATTTTAAATCACCATAATATAAATATGCTTCCCTTTTCATCCGGAATTTGCTTTCTTTCAAGGTAATTTAGTGGAGCAGACATGCACTTATGCCTGTCTTTGTAATTTTAGGGATTAGGATAGTGAGGATTAAATGCTGACCCTTAATCTTCAATATCAACTTTAAGAGCGAAATATAATATGCAAATGGAATACATTCATTTTGTGTTTATATATTTTAATCTCTGTAATTTAGTTTTAAGAAGATGGAAACTCATCTTTACCTTATTTATTTTGAATCCCAAAGCAAGATGCCATTAAAATCTTTATCCCTGTATCTTAGAGGATAAATGTTTATCCTTTAGGGATTAAAATATAATTTTTTTAAAAAATGAGTTTAACCTAACACTCTTACATCAATCTGAGAGTTCTGTGTGTCTGATTTAAATGTATCCATGAGTGTCATGTCAAACATTGATAGTGGGGAAAAATCATCCTGTGTTTATTTTCTAAAATCAGTGAATGGAATTTGCATTAACAGAAATCAATTGGTTGCTGTTCTGCAGATCAGTTTTGGTCAGTTCATTATAAGCTTTTCCTGAAAGTTCTGGATGTATTAAAAGAATAGACCTTGAAGTCTGAGAGAGAGAGTGTTTATAAAGATTAAATATTCTGCAGTTATAAACAAGTAGGATATCCTAGCCAGTACAAATGAATGATGCTGTGTATTAAGGAATCAGATCAAAAGGAAAGATGGAATATGAAAATCGGGGGGGGGGGGGGGGGGGGGGGGGAGTGAAATACTTTTCCTTTTGGCATTAATACTAGCAGTGTAAAGTGCAATTAAAATACTTGACGCGTTAGATTTGACCCATACAGATGTGATTTTTTTAAAAAAAAAAATATATATTTTGACATTACCATTCTTGAAATATTTTTAGATAAGGCCGTCATATTCATTGTTTTAATATCTGTGTGCCTCCTTTCTTTAGTTTTGCTGATTTTAACTAACATGGCAGCTTGAAGGTCTCAGAATAATTTTGCAGCTTTGAGATTTCTTAACACTGAGGATTTAGAACACTCTGATATGTTAAAGTCTGTATCATCAAATGGTAAATGGACAATAGCAATGCACCACACTCCTGCCCAGTGAGTCATCATCCAAGGAACATATTCTGACAAACGTAGTCTTACAAAGAATGCTTGCTTCTGTGACAAGTCTTTCAAGTGTTTTGATACTCTATGGAGAGAAAGGTGCAACCCAGACTGATACAGTTGACAGAAGGTGGATCACAGAGTATATTGTGAGAGCAGAATAACAGCATGAACAATATCTAAATAAAAACATCACCTACCAACTTTGTTTCTATTATCATGGTCTTAGAAGCTGTATTGGATTGCTTCACATGGTATGTAAGGAAGCTTCTAAAACTTCTGATTGTTACTTACAGATGAATTCCCTCAAGAAATATTGAAGAAGCAAAGGAATGTGTGTTCATATTTCCCTTTCTCTCACTTTGGGATGGTCTCTGGCCCTGAGGTGACTCAGAGCAAAAGAAGAAAAAAGGGCCTTTTATCTTGAGGATAAAAATTTGCCATCATTTTTGGTCCTTCCATAGACCTTATAAAAGTGAGAAGCTGCTTTGTGCCCTTATCATTCTTGAACACTTCTGTAAAAGCCAGAAACTATCTGGATTTTACAATAAGTTTCATTTTTTATTAATTTCCCCAACTGTATTGAATGGGGAAAAACATACCACACAGTAAAAACGCAGTCACATCTCCATTACTGCTCAGTAGAGACCTAACAAGTGTCAAGTGTTTTAGCCCTGCTTTACTGATATGCACCTGAAAGTTTGTGAAAGTACATGGCAAGAAAGGTCAAGAAAAAGGGATATTACATGCTATCCCATTTTTAAAGCTAACAAAAAGGCATATGTATCATTTTAAGGCCTATCACAATGGTAACTTTGCATATCGATAAATCATCTTAGTATTTCTTATTTATTCAAGGTTTACTAGCATATTTCAAAAAGCATCAGAACATCTAATAGTAGAAACTTGGTCCCTCCATGAAAAATTATATTATACTTTCTAAAAGTTTGTCAATGGAGTACATCTAGAGGATCACACATTATGCTACAGATGACACTACTGTAGGTGGATTTTTCTCGATATTTTCGGCTAATTTCATGTTATATGAGGCTTAAGATGTCAGCAGGATGTCCTCCTATGCAAAAAGAGAATCTATTTTAACTGTGTGTTGGTGTTGATTGCTCAACATGTTTTTGTAGTGCTTTAGTGAAATCTGTCGTCTGAGTGTCAGGGACATGCTATATATTGCAATGGTGTTAACTCAAAGTGATACGTACAAGGGTAAGTAAGTGAGCTAATATATTGATATATGGGTACCTGAAGTTGTGTGTGTAGCCAAAGCACCTAACAGACCAATAGTAGTTTAAAAAAAAGAGTTATATTTTATGTAATAATCAGTAATACCCAATAGACAGTAAAAGGTTGCAATTTTATATTATATCCAAAATAGAGATCATGCCAGTGTAAAGCATGCTGCTCTGAGCTACTAAGCTGAAATACTTGTTTTTTAAAGGACAAAAAAGGAAAATTTTCCTTATGTCCTTCTTATAATATTTTTAAGCCCAAATGGTTGGAACTAAAAAATACAGTTTTGTAAAACTGCATAAAGAAAAATAATGAAGTAAATTACAATAGACTTGCAGGTTTCTCAACTCACTCCTTTTTCTGTGGGAGTATGGCTGATGCAATGGGTATTGTGGCACCTCACAGAAATCAGAAAACTTTGTTCTTGTTAAGGTAGCTGAACTCTGTGGTCGGGGGGACTTATACTGACGCCAGCTCATGATGCCCAAAGTTATAAACCTTGTCTAGAACCAGCTGCTGGACAGAGTCAAGAGGGAGAGGCAGAAATTAAGGCTGTGTGTAGATGCCAATATTTTAGTTAAATGCTTTGATGAGAATGTGTTAGCTGGCCCATTTTAAACGACATAATCAGACAATTTAAACTTTCATATTAAAAGCTAGTCAAATTAAAACCTAAGCTTTGTCTGAAGGTTTAACTTAATCTAGCTGAGTTTAAGTCTTGCAAATTGTGCTACAAAACATGTTCTGACATGTTAGAAATCCTCATCTAAAGAAATTCTTAAAGATTCACGTAAATAGGAACTAGTAGCAGCTGCAGTGTCAAGAGCATAAGTGCTGTCTATGAGCAAATTTGCTAAATAAGTGGGCAGCTGCTTTCACCACTAGCTGCCATTTTTCAGCAGTCTTCACAAGTGGCCATAAGTAGAAAACATTACTGTAGCCCTTGAGGGAAGTGCACAAGGGATGCTCATTTGACAGCATTAGGGCTGATTGTACAGTAGGTGCCTAAGGTGCGAGCAAGGTTCAGAGGAGACAGCCCAGGTGATGGAGCCAGGCTCTGCACCAAATCCTGGCCTTCCCACAGCCTGCTGCTTTCACTGGCTCAGGCAGCTGTGCCTGCTGGCTTAGGCTGCTTCAGGTTGTCATTGGCACCCTCAAGGACACAAGGCAGCACAGATTTGACATAGATTTGGGCAAAGGCTACATTTGGGTAATTTTTTTCTGAAGGAAGAGAAGAAACAGTGATGAGTGCTACACAGAAGCACACACAGCCATGATGAAAAGCATGCATGTTTGTGCCTGACTTCTGGGTGCCCAGATGTGCTGTATCCCCAAATATCTGTACATTACAAGTGTAAAAACTTCAAAGTGAGTATGTCCATCTAGCCCCAAAATGCATCTGTGTTTCCCTATGTGCTGTGGTAAACCAGTGTAACCTTGTCCTGTCTTCAGCCTTATACCCACTTATCCAAACCCCAGTTTCTTCAGGCAGTAGGAGATCTGTATGACTCACTGGTCTTATTAGTGTAATTGGAGAACTTTATGTCTCCTAGCAAAATGTCCAAAGTCACTGTGACATAAAAGATGGGGAAAGGGAGGAGCAACAAAACCCTTTGGCTTAATAATTTCTTCTAATCCCTTAGAGGCACTGATTGTTGGGATAATCTCCATGGCACTAACCACCAAAAGTGCATGAATTATTTGTTGGGAAGTAATAGTTCCTTGTGGAGTTCACTTCCAGTGCTCAAAAACCTGTCCACTTAGAAACAAGCAGCAACCATTATAACCTCTGGGACTGGTCTTGCTGTAAAATCGATATTTGAAGGTAATCACTTTATATCTGATGCATGAGCTCGGGTGATTTTACTGGCTGCCTGTTGTTAATATGGACCGCTGCCTAATTGTCATTCCAGAAGAGGATCCAGATGTCCCTTACTCTCTCCCTCCAGCCCACCGTGGCTTTCATTACCAGAAGAGAATTCCTAAAAGGTGATATCATTTACTGTTAGAAGCTGAGCAGGGCAAAGGCCATCCCTCCTCGCACCTTTAGGCTAGTGAACAGATTTTAAAATTAACACCTTTCCTCCGCACCAGAGATGCATGTGATTTCATCTACTGGTCCACATGCAATCCTGTTTGAATATCCATGGCTTTACCCATAAAGTCCTTCAAGGCTGTATCTTCTGCTGTAAAATTTCAGTTCTCATCCCTCCACATGTTTTAACAGTGGCACGGATTTCTTTTTCAGCATGTTTGCTAAGCAGAGGTACAAATCTGACATTTGAGTCCTGACTTCACACATAATATTCAAATGCCAGCACAAAAGGTAAAGTTTAGAGAGACAAAGTTTGCTCTCAGTCTTTCGGTGTTTACATTCTTAGCAACTGAGTCAAAACTTTATTTATAGCAGATACCTGGTATTTTTTTATTTATTTATTATTATTTCTTGTCTTCCCTTGGAAACCTGGCAGTAACCATAAGTCTAAATTACCCTCAAATACGAGATCTTCAGATGTTTAAAGTCTTGCTTGTGCTTGCTGTAAAACACTCCAGAAGTGCACCTTGTAGCGTTTTACAGAAACGCTGTCTGCCTGTTTGAGAATTGCTGTTTGTTTGGGGTTGTTTTGTTACGGAGTAGGTAAAAATGCAGCCAACATGCATATTGTAGCTTTTAGCCCCAGAAACCACACCTGTTTATATTAAATTTGCATATGTTTCCTCTTATTTAACTGACTGCTAAGATGATGATGAAGGCATTTCAGGCTGTGATTTGCTAGAGATACTCAGAATCCTAATAAACCTTTCTATCACTTTTGTTAGAGAGAACATTTTAAAGAAAATATTATCTCCTCAAAGTACCATCATCTATACTATTCCTTTCCTGTTCTTAAAGCTCCATTGTTCAAATAACAGCCAGGAAAAGCTTGTTTTTGCAAGGATTAGATTTTCTGAGAATTCATAGTAATGATTTTTGGTCAGCTATGGAGTACAAGTTGCATAGTGTTTCAGTTTAAAAAAGCCCTTAAATTTATTTTAAATGTTGTAGGACAAAAGACTTCTCTTAAAGAGGAAGCAGGGAGGGAATGTGTTTAATACATAGTCCTGAGCTTACTGTATATTTAAAGTAGATATATACCTTGCTGCTATGAATCTTTGACAAAGTGCCAAGTGTTGCATTGCCAAAGGTATAGCATTTCATTTATTTCTTTAGGCTCAATAGCGGTTACTGGTAACATGTGTTTGTAGGGTGTCAGTTCTGATGGAATTTTTTTACTTGGCCTGTTTCCAAGTAATGTTGGTATGTGTTTAAAATGCTTTAAAAATAAATCAGACTTTTGTGTTTCTGCAATAGAAATTCCAGGCAGAGTGATAAAGTGGGATTCACTTGCCATCCCAATTTTTTACTCTATTTTATTTATGGAAAGGGACTTTGTTCTTTTTATTTTGCTTTTCAGTAGGCTAAAACCATATAATAACCTGGAATAAGTACTCAGGAAATATGTCTAATATTTTAAAGGCACTTTTAAATAAAATTTTTTTTCCCCTCTGTCAGAAAATGCTTTAAACGTTTCATCTCTTGTGTAGTTTCTTTTCTCTACCAGATCTGATATTTGTGTATTGCATCTTTGCAGATGTGCCTCTGTGGCTTTGAAATTTTTATCCCTTCCCTTTTGGAGACACAGAGACTTACTTTAGACTATCCCTTTTCATACTGAGACTTTATGTTGATTGCTATGCACATCTAGGATCTTTTCCAGGGGAGGCTTTGGACAAATAGTCATTTAGGTTGGAACTGACCTTTAAGATGATTGAGTCCAACTGTTAGCACATACATGCTGTATGTGCAACAGCTAGAGGATGCTTAATAACACTTTCCCCCCTAATTCTCTCTGAATTTCCAAGAAGAAGGAATAGGGTTGTGAAAAATTCAAGTTTGTGGGTCCTCAGGACATTGTAGCCAGGGAGAACCCCCTGTAAGTGAATTAAGATGCCTGCCGGGAGCAGAGTTTCTGCAGCAGTACTTAGACCCTCTGATCTCTGCATGCTTTCCCCAGGTGACAAACCTCCCCTTTGCTTTGCGGGCATCTGCTACCCTGGGCTCTTTCTCCTATGGTTGAAAACATAAATCTATCAGCCTGGTAAGGTGGCCAGCTAAAGTTTGCCAGCACTTTGTACCAGCTGTTCAAAAGAAGCTGCTTAATGCAGGTGCCCTGGTTCATATAACTTACACTTGCATTTGCAGAGGTGCTGAGCACCTGCAGATATGAACCTCCTTTGTTCACTCTTTGTGAAAATTTGGCCTGTACTGTCTAATGCTGAGCCTCTGAAGCTGAAATTCCATGCCCCAAAAAATCAGTGACTGTGTTTTGGAAAATAACAGGAACAAACAGGAGGTACTGATAAGATGGGTCAAATTTCTTGTCAGTTATTTTTAAAGCAAACAGATTGACATATATTAGAATTTGACCTTTACCTTTGTCTGCCAGGTGAACTTCTTGTCTTTCTTTAAGGAAAGAGATAGCATTTTCTTGAGGTTAGCGTTACTGTTGATTATTCTGTGCTGTGGTACCTTTTTATTTTTCAAATTATGTTCAAATTTAGAATGTTTTTACGGTTTTATAACAGCATAATCCATAAACTATTTATAAAGTGTAACAATACTAAAAAGTAAGTATTTGATATTCAGAATTTACCATGAATATGCAGTAGCAAATATTTACTGCTACATTTGCTTCCAAGTTTCATTGTATATCTGGAAGCTTGATAATAACAGTTCATATTTTCTTACCAAACTGATAATGTGTTATTAATTCAGATGAAAAAAAGAGGTAGCTCTACCAGATTCTTCTGTTTTGTCCCAGGTTTGAAATTTTATGAGAACCATACTACACATTCCTCTGCTGTTAGACAGTATTATTTTCAGAGATGCTAACCTGTTAGTGATTAGCTCAGACTGGTGTCTTGGATGCTTGTGGTATCAGAAAGCCCTTCCCTGAGGACTTCTCTGGTCCAAAGAGAATTTCCACATTTGAGCTTGAAAAAGATGGTCTGAACCTGTGTATATTCCCAACTAAGGGTCAAATCCCATGAGTCCATGGGAATTTTGCCTGAGTAAAGACTGCAGGATTTTACCATTCGGGATTTATTTGTTTCTTGTACAGATGTTTAAGTAGTTTAAAATTACATAGTCCAGTGTTCAAAGAATTAGCTGCCTAATAAACCTTTTGCTTCTAACCCCAGCTTATTGGTGTCTTTGTACTTAACTCATACTGTATGGCAAATTAAAGAAAATTCAGACCTCCAGCAAAACGGTTATCAAGGAAAGTAAATTACAAAATATCGCAGACTGTATATTGTCCAAAGGATCATTTTAGATTTAGATGTAGAAAATACCTATCCTCTTTATGATTTTACTATTGCTAGCGCTAGAAGGCAATTTGTTTGCTCTATCTGTATGTTGCTCTGCGCAAGATTCTGCTCAGTGATCCTGATCATTGCCTCTATATGTTCGATTGCTTCTACCCTAAGTGTATATTTTTAGGGACTTACCTATGAACTTTTAATAGGTGCTTCCTTCTGCAGCCTATTACTTCAACTTTTTATTCTAATTAGATGATAGAATAACTACAATATTTAACAAGGTCAAGTTTAAGGCACTAAATGTGTTGTAACATTGATTTTGCATTTGTGCATGTACATACATACATACACACACCTGTTTTCTTTGTATGTTCATTAAGACATGTAAGCACTTCACAATACTTAGACATGCTTTATCATATGGTTATCTGATGCTTCTTTTTACTAGGTTAGTGCAGAATCTTGGTGGTAAGAAACCAGTGATGGTCTTCCTCACTGAGTTAGCACTATTCAGAACTTCTTTCTGAACTTGGCCTCCTCACCTTGGAAAATAAAGCTAAAGCCAAAAAGTCTGTGTGAGGAGGCATTAAAAAAAAAAAAAGGGAGGTTCAAAAAAGAGAAGAGGCAGGGTGATTTTTTTCCAGCAAGCTTAATAGTTCATTTCATTTTCTAGTAAAGAATGTAGCTGCTAATTTGTAAAGGAAGGAGAAAGAAATGGAATTCTGCTAGGTGATAGGCTTTAGCTTCATTTCCTCACTCAGTTGTTTGCTTGGAGATGAAAACTATCACTTTTGATACCTGTTTTTCTCCTTTCCTAGGAGCTGTCGGTATTTGCTGCAGACCCTGTAAAACTCTTCACCACTGCTGTACATCTTTCATAATCAGTTGTACAAAATGTCTTTCGTAATCTTTCCACAGTCACAGTAGAGGACAGGACACAACAGTACTAATACCATTTGCCTCTGCTAAGGACAAGAGGAGACAGAAGCTGCATTTCTAAATTGGGTGCTGTGTAGTTTTAGTTATTGATTTACAGAGCACTTATTATCATAGTAGAACATTATAATGAACATAGCTGAAGACTGAACATTTGTTGAAACATGTCTGAGGTATTTCTACATGTTGCTTGAGGGATGAATTAATTTACATGATGTTTTACTTTTTAAATAAAACAATTTATTATAGAAATCAAAATGTCAAATCTAAACTCTCTTATCTGTGAGCTCTCATAAATTATTTCCTTGAAACTTTTTTGGAGCGGGGCTCTTCACTTATTCCTCCCTCAAGCCTAAATTTTGCAAACAATAAGTAACAAGTTATTGTAAGTGTAATGGTAATTACCATTACATTAACCATGAAAAAAACCCTACTTGTTTTGATTTCAGTTGATTTTCCCTTTAGATAAGTGTCTTTTTTACTGTGGATTTTTACGTTTTAATCCCTTCAAATTTTGTAGTGCTTTTTGGCCTTTTGTCCTTCATATTTTTAAAGTGGTCACTTACCTGCATATCTCATTAGATGAGTGTCTCCCAGGTGTGATTAACCTCCTGTGTTCTTACAGTGTTTTGGCAGCAGCAGAATGATGATTTCTGTTTGCATGCTGGTGAGGTTCTGGTGATGAGCCGTTAAATAAAATGATCTGTCCCCAGGCCAACCAGTTGGTTTATTGCCAAACAGTAATCCAGTGCAATTAAGTATCAAAGATTGGAGTACTCCATTATTGCAAGAGATCTCACTGCAGCCACCTGGAAAAGCATAGAGCTCAAGAGGGGAAGAGTGATCACAGCATTTGTTCTCACTGGGTTATACTAATTTCATTGGGGCATTTTTAACATACGGGATTTGGATATCCATAAATTTTAAATTAGTGATTAAATTTTCAATTTCAGCTTTATTTTCCTTCCAAAGCTGGGGGTTGAGAGAAGGAAGAGATGAAAGTAGGAAAGAATGGACTCATTTCTGAGACTGCTTCTGTGGTTCTTGACTAGCTTTCTTATTAAAACACAAGATTTTATGGTCCCATTCTGTTTTTCCCCTCCATAAAGGCTGTTGTGTTGGTTGCTGCTGTACTCATGCACACATTTGAGAAGTTTAGTAGTGGTAAGAAAGTTAGAAATTTCTAAAATTATTTAGCAGTTTTCATTGTTTATAATTCAGGGCTAGGAATGCCAATTTTGTGTTCCACTAGTGGTGTCAATTTATTTTTCATAGCCTTGCAAGTAATAATCTTTCATTTTTCCAAAAAACATTGAATTCTGATGGGTGTAATTTTACTAGAATATGCCTTTTCTAGTCATAAAGACAGTAGCACTGTAAACCACACCAAATCTAATGCAACATTTTTGAAGTTCTTTAAACAGAGGAAATGGCCAAACGTTAGATATTTCAACATTTTGCGGGTAACCACAGCTAATCAGTTAGAAAATTACACTTAATGTACACAAAGGAGTGTTTAGTATCCTAGTCATATATAATAACTCAAGAAAATCCAGCGTTTTGTTACTTTGAGCTAGACTCACTTCATAGGTGCTTCAAGGTATTTGAGTGTGAAAGGGAGGAAAGAATTTGGCCTATTTCTCCCCTTCAGGAACTTCACAGTTGTAGAATCCCATAAAATCTTAACAGTCTCCATGTTTATGGCATCTGAGAAAGTCATAGGATATAATGGTATTAAATGTCTTAGCCCAGTCCTCTGAAGACATAGATCATATACAGGTTTTACTGATGGAGAAACTGAGTCACAGGACTCTCAAATTGTTTGTTATATTTTTACAGCTCAGTCACAGTTGAAAATAGCAATCAGGTATTTCAAATCATATTTTCTAGCTCCTCTCTCTAAAAGGCACAAAACTATAGTTTTGAGAAAGATGAAAATATGTGGGATAAGGAGATGTTGTTCTAGTTTCACCAGGGGCTGCTTAAAGATCTATAGATGCCAGATCTCTCCCAGGGCAAAAATGAAAGAAGGAAACAACCGGGAAAATTAAAACTCTTTTAAGACCTGGAAAAGTTAAAAGAAATGCAAAAGCAGAATGAGTTAATACTAGCCAAAGGAGCCAGGGGAAATAAGAACAGCATTTCAAATATATTGGAGAAAAAAAGAAATAATGGAATGAAAAAGTAAGCTCAATAATAAATGAAGCAGGTGACAAAATGAAAGCTGGTTCTGAAATGGCTGATGCACTGAGCTACTTTCAAAATCAGTCTTTGACAAGAAAAATAAAAGGAGTAAGGACATAATAGATCAAGTAATTAAGACCTTTTGAAAATGGTTGTTGATAAAAAAAGAGTAAGGCAATACTCAGGAAAAACAGCATAAATGCAAATCAGCAGGTCTGGATCATAAACAGAGTATGGTCTTAAGAGACATTGATAATGAATTTACATAATCTCTAGTAATTATTTTTGAAAAGTAAAGTGCAATTGAGGAATTATCATAGGATTGGGAAAAAGCAAATCTAATACCAATCTTTAATAGAAGAAAAAAAAAGCATAATCTGGTAATTACCATAGAGCAGCCTGTTGTTGTTTATAAAGTCTGGTGGTGTGATAGGCACTTCACTGAAGCTGGAAGAAACCATCCTTACTCCAAAACAATTTAACTTCTGACTTGATATGTCCTAGTCAAAGATGACCTAAAAGTAAAGTGGTTTGAAGAATGAGAACAGTAGGAACACAGGGTTTTTTAGTTCGTTCTCTGTATGTACATATCTTCATGATTGCATAAAGATTTGTGGTCTATTTGAAGTAATAACAATGATTAAGAAATAAGATAACAAATATTATTGCTCTGACGCTGAAGGTTTTACCTCATACTTTTTCTTGTCACCACTTGCTAAGCCCAAAGGCATTTCCATGAGGCCAAGAATGTCCAGGCAGGTGCTACTTGTCTCCTCCCTATTGCCTGGCCCCTCCAGCCGCCCCATGTGGAGATGAGCAAGACGGAGCTGTACTTCAAAGAGCTCTTGACCAGAGTTTGTTCCTCAACTACACACACAGTCACACAGTATGGAAGGAAACCTGAGCATGCAGAAAAAATAACAAAAGTGGTCTTCTGAGCTTGCTTTTCCACAGGTTTCTTGGGTGGGTAGTCTCTCGACCTTCCCTCTAGTGCAGGGGTGTCAAACTCATTTTCACCGGGGGCCACATTAGCCTCGTGGTTGCCTTCAAAGGATTGAATGTAATTTTAGGACTGTAGAAGTGTAGGAATAGTTACTTTGAAGGCAACCATGAGGCTGATGTGGCCTCTGGTGAAAATGAGTTTGACAGCCCTGATCTAGTGGGGCTCCCTCCCACTTTTCTAGTTCTTTGAGAAGCATGGAGGAGACCGTGGGTTCTGAAGGTCCAGCTGAAGCTTGAACCATTTCCTAGGGAAACACAGGAATGCAGTTCCCAGAGAACATGGCACAGTGAGTGGAATAAATTAAGTGCAGAAAATCAGGCAAAAATATTCAGAAACTCTGATTTAATTAAAAAAATAATATGGAGGAAATAACTGCATAGATCTTTGCTTAAATGAAGACATAATTAAATAATTTTGCGCAGGGTTATGGGCAGTTGAGATGACCTTAAGTGTGCCCATATTGCCATGCGAATTTTCCAGTTGGTTGGAGGAGTGCAAGCTGTATTTTGGGGGTGGAGTAAGGTGTACAGAAGTGTTTTGCAGATGTGAGTGAAAGGCTCAATGTGTTGATCATGTGATTAAGGAAGGGAAGGTAAACAGACCATTCATTAAATCTGTAGGTTGTACTAAAACTGGGAGGTGTTGCCAACACCAGCGAGGACAGAGTGCGAGGATATACAAAGAAGTGAGGACAGGTTAGAAATGTGGACAGGAAATCACAAAATGGGATTCAACCTGGCAAAGGGAATGTGATATATCTGCTGAAATAATAATACAAAATGCAGATATTCAGCAGGAGAAAGATGCTTGTAAAGAATCGATGTTAAAAAAAAAGTCCAAGGGTGATAGAAGACAGAAAATTGGGTCTGAGTTTGCAATATTATATGACAACCAACTGCCCACTCTCCTCAACAGTTCTGCTCTTTCTTGCATCATATTATAGAAAAGAAATGGGATAGACCCCTTCTACAGACTGTGATAAGATATAACACTGCACACAGCTTTAGGCATGTCATAAAACAATAATAGATATGAATAGGTGTAGTAATTGGAAGCTCTCTCATAGTGCAATGAGACTGGACAATGAATTTTGAAGCATATAATAGGAAGTCATTCTGCATGGATGGGTGAGCGCTGCTGTCTTTTTCGGCTTTAATTTTCATGTTTCTGTACCAGGCAAGTAAAATGAACAGTAGTTATTGTTTAACCAGGTATCTTTGCACATCAAACATGTTAATTTCATTTTTTTCTGGGTCAGATACTTTGTTAGCCATGACATCTTGGCACCGAACTAACCATAATAAACTGCCCTCAGCCCAAGAGGTTCAGTTCATTGCAAGGTGATCTGTAGTAGGATATGTTGGTTTTCTTCTCTGAGATAGTAATTGAGAGAAGACCACCCAGAAAAAATACCATTTTAAAACATGCTTATCCTTACCTATACATTTAGATCTTTGGACGTTTGCAGTTTGAGTATTTTTCAGCCACTATATCAAAAGCCACATTATATGTGTGTAAATACATACGTATTTATATACTAATATGCATGCCCCACTCTAATATAGTCAGGTCGTGAAACTTGATAATGTACTCTGCAATTTGCATAGGTGACTTATCTTTTTACCTAAGCCTCCTCTCCTGGAAGAGGGCTGCCTTTAGCAAAGGCAGAAATACAGGGAATACTGTCCTCCAGAACAGTGGCTCCTGAAGTAGGGTACAGAAGGATGAAACAGTTGCTAAAAGCCCTTCAATAAGTACAATTGTTGCTCCAGGCATGTGTGGGTGCTGCAGACCTTTTGATTTGTATCCAGCTGTTTTTCTCTGATTTTAGTGATTCTGGAAAGCCAACCAGGTCCTATTTGCCTGAACCTTTTTGCCAATGCTCCATTTCTTATATCCAAAAGCATGTTTACTACCTAGCATTAATACAAAGAGTCAGATGAGATCCTTGGCTGCTAGATAAGCACATCTCCCTTGCCCATGTCCTTCACGGAACAGGCAATATTTAGATATTATCCATTATAGTTTTTCATGTCACATTAGCTGCTGTAGAGTATATAAGTATGTGTATTGACATATTGATAAGAAAACAAAATAGAGAAATATGTATTTCAGTAATGTTTCTATTACAGAAGCAACTAACAAAGATTTTTAGTTACTAATATAATTGAAAACTCATTTCTATTAAAATGAAAGGGCCTACTGTGCTCTCTTTTACTTTAGAAAAGTATATCTTAATATCAGCACAGAAAGATAATTTTTGTTGACCTTCAGTGAAGCTGCCAATACAGTTGAATGCTTTCTTTAACACTGACCATTTTTGATACTGGCAGATGAGCCTGTCTCAGTTTTATAACCTGTTGCTTGATAAAGAATAGAAATGGGATTTCATAATGAAATAAAGATCACATTTAGGAGGTTCTACTAGTGTAATGGTACTTTACCTTTTTTTTAATTTTTTTTTTCACCTTTACTTAGACATATTAGCAATGCACTTACTAAGACAGAGAGAGACTCTTCAAGTCAAGTAGCTTGGTTATATATTTATATGTACCAAGCTAAAATCATGCAAAGTACCAAAACTGCAAGAGAATAATCCATTTTTTCCAAGCAATCTTGAAAGAAGCAGTAGTTGCTTGTTTTCTCTAACAACCAAATTAAGGGTTATAAATAAATGACTAAGCCCGGAGTGAAAAATAGAAGATGAAATGAATATTTGGGAAAGATGTTCAAACTCTTCATTTTTATCACAGTACTTGTCCTATATTTGTGTTGATCAATTTACAGAGCTGGAGTCTCCACCTCCTCTGTCGCATACGCATCTTAATACCTTGTTAAATAAGCTTGTTAAAAGAGCTTTTGATTTACAGTGTTCATGTAGAGGTTTCACATTTTAAAAACATATATGCTGGTGCACACACACATCATTTAAGATCAGAACTGGACTATTAAAGGTTCCCATTTTTCATCATGGCTAAAAAGGGCTAGAATTGCACATTTAGCTGGAGAATAAAACATGTAAGCCTCTTAAAGGGCTTTTTCACACTGCCAGCTTGGTAAGTCTTTTCTTCTTAGTGTATTTATTTCTGTGTGTATTAATTTAAACAGAGATCAGTTTTGAAGATATTGTTCAACTGCAGAAGAAAAATAAGAAAAGTAAGCTGGAGTTCTGAAAAGGCTGGGTAAAGTCCTTAGTAGAGGAGAGAGAAAATAGCCCAAAGTTCTAAAGTGTTCATTCCAAGGGCTGTTAGGTGCAGGTACCATAACTCACACTGGTGGTAGCTGCAGACTGAAAAACATAAGGATGGGAGACCATGGCCCTGAGGTTTGGTTCTCCCAGTCTCCCACTTCAAGAGCGCTTCAGCAACAAGTTGCAGCTATACACTGGCCAAGCTGGTGACAATGGGACTGTGTGTGGAAAGAAAGATTTTAGGGATATTATGTCTGCTATGTATCCCTGTATAAATTCCTCCTGTAGACACATATGTTGGCTGGATTGCTTTTGGTGTTAGAGATAGTCTTAACTAAGGTGAAACAAATGAAAACAGTGCCAAGGACCTATGCAATTCTGTGATGCTTTTACCATCAGTGCCACAATAAAATTGTTTCAAATAAAATGCCACAGTTTCGTAATCTCTTTTTAGTAACAGTTTTCAATATTTTATCAAATAAATAGCTGCCATAATTTCTATGGGATTTTAATTTTTGTTGTTGGAGTTAAGAAACAGAGTTAACAGGCAGACACATAATCCATAGCAGCAAAGTAGTTTCTTTAACAATGGATTGCCTCTGTTGCAGGTATCTTAACTTCCCAGAGCTGGTTAACGTTCTTGGTAGTGTTTCTAGCTTTTTAATAGTTTCTATCTTGCTTCTGCCATTTTATGCGAAGTACAGTAAATGGGTGAGAAATTAAGTAAATACCCACGGGAGGATCAAAATAATTTATACTATGCCACAGACATTTCAAGTCTCATAGTCTCTGAGCAACCACTTGCTGAGCTGAGTAGCTCAAAATGGTAAAGTATACTCTATAAATCAGAAATCCAAGTCAGGGTTTCTGAAAAAACATTATTTTGCCAATGTTTTTATTAAAAACAGTACAAAATATGTAGTTTAACATAGACTTTTTGCAGGCTTCAAGGAAGTTGAGGATTTTGATAAAACAAACTTCATTTGAATGAACAAACTGTGTATTTAGAAGGATATATAGTTATCAAGCTTTCTAATAACTGGCAATGGTATTGATACAAAATACTTTGTATAAATCCAAGAATTTACCAGATATCTGAAAATATATGACTATCAAACTGTGGTGTATTTGTTTCAGAGGAATATATGTTAATTGTGTATGCATGGGAAGTTAGTGATCACCAGAGGCAAAGAATGGACAGGCTTGGAAATAAAAATCTTCACTTTATGGAATGGATATATAGCATATTGCTATATAATATTATGTTCCACACTGAGCCTCGAGGCTATTATCTCTAGCAATGAGGGAGACAGTGCATTTCCCATATCTCAAAGTCTGATGAAGCAGCAAATTAGTGCCAGTTAAGGTGTTGGCTTTTTTATGATGTGAATGCATCTGGTAGAAATGAAGCCTACAAATTAGCCTTTACTTAGGCCAGCAAATAATTGTTACAGGGTAACAATTTTAGTTAATTATTCTGGACTTTTTGATTTTTCGATAAATGGTACCTAGCAATAAAGTTTCTACTATTATTAAATGCAGATACCACGTCCTGTGATTTGAAAGCCAGATTGTTTGCAGGTATTTATTTGACTGATAGAAAACATAAACTTTTGCGTTGAAATTCCAAGATAGCAAGGAAATGATGTTTATTCTGCTTAGTTTTATGCAGTGTGACTTGTGTCTGTTAATAACTTGCAATCCAGCTACCAGCGTATAAGAAGATGAGTATGAAATGATAAAATCAAGAATGTGATTCAAGTACCATTTAGGATGGAAAATCTAGAATTTTAAAGTGCTTTGTGGTTCTAACAGTAACGCTGCTTTCATTACTACTGTACCTCAAATCAGCAGAGAGAAAAGATTCTGAAGTTAAGATTACCCATAGGATTTGTAAATCAGATTGATGGAAGTAATTGGTAAACTGCTTAATCAAGCCTTGCTTGGAGGTGAATAAGGACTGCAGGATAGAAAATGTAGGCTTGTATAAGTAACCCAACAAGTCAGCAGAGTTCTTTTTTCTGAAAGAAACAAAGATAGCAGTAATTAATGACCCTGACTCTGTGCCAAAAAAGCTTTCTTCTGACAACTTCAACTTAATTAAAACTTAAGACATTTCAATGGCCTCAGAAAGCCCCTGATGGGGTGAACTCTTGCAAACTCGTGAGAAAATTTTGTAAATTAAAGGAAAAGATGTGTGTTACCACTGGTGCCATGACTCTAATCCCTGGCAGTCAAAGAATCTATTTAGCCAAAGCCTTTTCTTTTAACTGGCTCACACCTGCAGGCTTATTGGCACTTCCTCTGTACCAGAGAAGGCAGTTTTTGTGTTTTACGGAAGATCAGATAATAGGAGTCTTGCTGTTCCTTTTGTTTTTGTGCATTGTTCATTAGGCTGTGAGTGTTACAGGCACACTTGATATGCTTGGCTAGCTTGGGGGGAGAGTAGTGGCTGAATGCTTTAGGAGGTGCAACATTAGTGAGGATGGGCTGGCAAAAAAGTAAGTTTAATGTAAAAGTGCTGCAAATTAAAACTCACAGCTGATGAGGCAAGCTGAAAGGCAGGGCCTGCTGTTCTTCACACATCCAAGTTATAAAGAACAATATTCTGCACTGGGCAGTGCAGGATTTAGACAAAACGAAATGGGGCTTTCACATTCTCCTTGCTCATTTATATGAATGTAATTTTTATTCATTATGGACCGACTGGTGTAAGAATCCCCCCCAGGTACACTGTATGGAAAGGAAAGCTCTGTTTGTATTGCAAGGAGGCAGGCTATTTTGTCAGTTGACCTGTCTGCTTTATTAATAAACACAGGATTAAATTCTAGAAATATCATCAGTTGCATACTAATTGATCTAAATGGTTACTTGATTTACATAAGAAAAAGAAAAAAAAAAGT
>NC_092521.1:32985397-33052897 GCF_037038585.1 Patagioenas fasciata | reverse complement strand
CTGTTGTCAGAGAGGAGGGCACTGATTTGGGGGAGAGTACATCAGGACAATATCTGTGTTGGTAATTTTGGGCTAGATCTCCATCCTTTTCAATGGCATTTCTAAATTCCAGGTATTTAATTCAGAGCTGTTTGTGATTGTGCAAGGATGTGTTTGTGTGTTAACGGTGCAACATAGTTATTTTATTTAGCAGGCAAATATGAGAACTTGCAGCCTCATGTTATTTCCATGATTAACTAATTCAATTTTCTTTGGCCCTTCCATGGATTAGATCAGGAGATTTCTGAACTACTAGTTTTTTATCACTATGCAAAATATGCCTAGAACATAAGCATTTAAGTTGGCATTAACTATAAACAAATTTCCAGTGGTATTTAAATGTGTGACCATAAAATATTTCTGCTGGCATTTCCTTACTAGTTAGCAGCTGTTACAACAGTCTTCAAACATCTATTAAGTAAAGGAAGACATTTTGTAATATAGATTAACAGAAATGAGCAGGAAGATGATAGGCAAAAGCTCCTGGATACAACAGCCTTTTGTTCTTAATCGGAAAAGTGTATAAACAGACTTAATTTCAGTATGAAAGTTAGGCTTCAGCTCAGTTCCATGAGTTACACAGAGTGTAGCTTAACAAGTTTAATTTCAGACATAACTAACACTAATAAGATAGGGATTTTTGAAAACAGTTTATGCCATTTCAACGGAATTTCCATTTTACTAGCTGTAATCTCAAATATGTAAATGGTAGCCAATGCTGGATGGGATGTTTCAGTTAAGAATTATTATTTTTTTTTTTTACCCATTGTTTCTTCTAGCATCTTCTTGCCAAATCTTCTGGAGTGCTTGTAATTTCCTCTGTACAGAGCCCAACAGGCTCATCAGCAGCAGAAGGTAAACATAATAGATGTGAGGAATTTCTGGAGATTTATGAGGTTTAGCTTTCTGAAACATACACTGTGTCTGGCAATCCTAGAATGCGGCCACATGTGGACTCTGTGAGAATTGAAAACATTATAAATGGGGCATCATTTAGCCCTTGTTAGGAATAAAATTTAGGAACAAAAGATGCGTTCTGCAATAGCACTTAAGTGTCGTTTCTGCCCTGCAACAGCATATTCTAGCTCAAAAGGATAATCATCAGGGAGGCTAAGCTTTTGTTAAAACGTCTATGAAATTTGACAAACAGATTAATATCTTCATTATTTAATAAATTAAGCTTACTACCCACAGTCACCCGTATCTCTTCACATTGAAACAATCAGTTCAGAGATCATTATATAGCAACCTAGGAATACAAAACTACTTTGAACTAATGAGATTGGCATTATTGGGATTTGGTATCAAAAGCTTCAGAGGAAAAAGTGCAAAAGTACAAGCCTCGTAACTGTACCATTATTCTAAACATCAATTTGCTAAATTCTGCCATCTGTTTATGAAAATGTAATTGAAAAATTGCACTCCTACATCAGTTTATTGAGCTGATAAAAGAAGATACATTAGCAAAGACAGAAATATGCCGTCCTAATGATCACGATAATATCACTGCATGTTAAAGTGGTCTTTTAACCTTTTTCAGTGGGCTTTACTGATATTAATTAATCAGCTTGAATGCTGTCAGCGTCTCAAGCACTAGAGTGCTAGTTCCAATTCTGTGCCAGGCATTTCTCTGCTTCTTTTTCTTTTATATGTTTAGCCAGAAGAGCCTAGAAGAGCATTAGCAGAACAGTAGAGAGAGGCCTCTTCTTCCTGTCCATTGTTTACCCATAGTGTTGCCTGATGGAAGAGCTCATGTCCATAAGCCTGGGTTTTTCAGGGCCCGTTTCATTACCATTCTCAAGGACTTGCATAAATGAACGATGGGATCGTTTGGAGATAAATATTGCCAAGAATATCACTTCAGCCCTCCTCATCTTCCACAGTACATTAAAACAGAGGGAAAAGGTAGCCTTTAGTGAGAAAGATGGTTAAACAAAAGCTTCTCTGACTTCTGAGATAAATAACACTTGAAATGTTACTCCTTGGTGTGTTTAAAATCTAAAAACTTTGCATGGCTGCCTCATACTTTTGTTTCTGCTGAGTAATAATGTTCTGGGATGCTTCCAACTGTAGCAACTTAATTGCAAAGATTGAAATGATAACCATTTACCTATCAGCTTTGGGCCAATAGCTGATTCTAATGGATGCTGTTTCCAGAAGTTTTTGTGTACTAAATTCCTATCATTACTGCCCTTTCACTAACTCTGAGCAGAGTCAATCTGGGAGAACGGACATGTTTATCTCCCAGCATTCTTCTGCATATTCATAAAATGTGTGGGCACCTTAAAAACATGAATAGTATTTTTTGAACTTCATTTGGAAGAGTGTATTTGAAGACCAGAGTATAAAACAGCCAGATATCACTGGAGAACAATGTTTAATTATTAATGAAACCAAGACATTGTCTTGGAATGAGAAGCGACTGCTAATTTACTGGGGATTTTACAGCAAAGGTAAATAATGAAATCTCTTTCCTAAGCTAACCTTCATAGCAGTTTTGATTTAAAGGTACTTCTTAACATGGAAAAAATGCAACCAGTGTAACTCCCCTACAAAATAAGGAAATAGTCTTGAATTTGTGCAGGTTTTTGTGTATTTGTCACGAGCAACTATTGTGGAAGTGGGATTACTGCCTGACAATTTCATCATGTCTGTGAAAGTAATGTTTAGGAGGTGAAGTAATACAATGATGCTAATCCAGCTTTTTATAATCAGCTTCCTATGTATATAATATTTATGTTATTGTCAGTGCAGGGTTTTCTTTTCCTAGAAGCATTCCTTATCTACTAGAATTCTTGTTTGACAAATGAGATTGGATTACCAAGTCACAGCTGTATACACTGGTTGATGTATTGCTGTAGGATTGATAATTCAGAAAAGCAATGTACTATTTGGGGGTTAATTTTCTTTTCTTAGGTATAAGAATATAATGCTGCTTGCTAGATATTTTCTTCATTTTTGTTATCTAAGTTTTACCAGGTTTAGACTAGTTATTGACTCAGTTAATGTAAAAAATGTTGATATGCTGTCAATATTAATGTAGATGTCAGTCCAACACTAGTCCCTAATGTATGTAAGAGCAAGTATTTTTTACCTTGATACAGAAAGGCAGTCATGTGTGAGATTTAATATACATCCTAATCTATCTTGTCATTGCACTAGCCATGGGTGATGTGCTAATGTATGGGCAACCATTTTCTTTTTCTCTTCACACAATGGAATAGATACACATGAATGACAGCCAAGCCTCCACTCTGTAATTATTTGGAGGGCAGTTAGAACGTACAGAAGGGATACAGTAGTTTTGCTTATAAACTTAAAGTCTATGGCCTTTTAATATATATATATTTTTTTAATTTTTTTTTTTTTTAATCTCACAGGGAACCATGTGATCACTAATAATTTAAAACAAGCAAACAAACAAACAAAACCCAGGAAAATAAACAAAAAAGGGCAAAACCAAGTAATGGCTAAGCCTAAGTTAGCTTTATAACACACACAGAGCTTGGAATTTCAGTTCTGAGTCCTTACACACCCAGCCAAATGTTTTTTTGTGTATTTGAATACGTTCTTCATACTGACATCATCATTTTGATTCACTTTCTTGGTAAAACATATGTTTTATAAAGCAGAAGATTTGTCATCAAGTATTTCTAAAGAGTGAATAATCAAGTGAGCTTTTTAATTAAATGTCTCTTGTATACTAATTTTCCTTTCCCTTTCTCCATTTCTTTTTCAAATTGTGAACAATTATAGAAATATGGGATTGTGAATGCAAGTTTACACGATATAAGATAAGCAAGCAAAGTTAATGTTCATAGCATGTCTCATCTTTGTGCATGTTGGCAAAACAAAAAAACCTGAATATTGCGTGTTTTATAAAAGACAATTTGACGAGATTGCATTTTCCTAAAAATCTAGTCCAAAACTACGTATTTCTTAATGCAACATGAGTCAACAAATCTTTGACTTCTCATATTAATTTATAATTTTTGTTTCCCTTTGTTCTTCTTTTCAAACTGTAAGAAAATGTCTTCGTGCATTCAGTCTGTCTGGGTGAGAGAAAATGAAAATGAGGCACACTGTCCAGATCATAAAGATAAGCAACCGCCTGCAATTTCAGCATTATTTTTACTATGTATTTAGGGAGGGAGGATACATTTTCTCCCCTGTGGTTGGATGCTATTATTTGTAGACTAAAGCTATTGCTTTGCTGGCATCTTCTAGTGTTCTGTTCAGAATTAAAATCACTATGCACATCTTCGCTAACTCTAAATAGAGACTGGTATAATTTCAACAATGGAAACTGAGTGCAAAATTCTGCACACAGTGCTTTATATGGAAATATTCCATTTAGAAAAGGAAAAAAAGGAAAAAAAAAGAAACTCAAAACATTCTATTTTTAGTATATATATTATAATTCCCATACTACTTAAGTTTCCTATGAGTATTCTTCTCTGAGAGTAGTAATATAAGCCTAAATTGTTACCTTATGTTTCCATGGGGTAGGTTTGTGACCACTGACAGTTATAATTTACAATGATTATGGACATTAGCATAGTTGACTGTCGCTATTATTTTTATTTCAAATACAAAGACTTGCAGTGGACTAACGGTGTGAGGAGTGAGTGTTTTATCTTCTCAGAATCCTACAGAAGTTCTTATGAGACTATAACTACAGTGATGCACCAGCACTTATTTAGCCAACAGGCAATATTCATTTGTGCCTTTAAGAGAATCTTGTGTAAACCCATAGACTGAGTCACAGTAGGTTCTTCTATCTGTCTGTGTGTCCACTGATCTAACTACCTGCTACACAGCATAGGATCTAAATATTTGTTGAAGTTGTTAAAAGCAAAGAGGGCTGGTGTCAAATACTTTAATATGCAAATAATTTCTGCTCATTGGAGAGTCTGTAGTGGCTTCTGTGTCACTGCTCATTCAGGTAAACTCTACGCACAGTTCAGTGTTTCTAGGTTTCTGAATTAGAAGTATAAACTTTGATGAGACACAAGTGATATTGAAGCAGTGTGACAGGCAGTAGACGTGTTCTCACAAACTCATGGCTTTTGCAAGGTCAACATTTTCAGAATATCCATTCAAATTAATCATCATTCTTCCACCTTTTATAACTTAAATCACAAAATCTGTTGCCAGTTAAAATTTATGTCAGGGTTTAAATCTGAATTTCTTGCCTGTAAATGCTACCATTTCCACTTGTAGATTAGTGTTGTTGCTGGTAGTATGTCAACTTAGAGATACTGTGAAGATCTTGAATTAAAAATATCTACAAGAAAATGTTGGAAAGCCCAAGAATATTGGTTTGAAGTTGAACATAAGTGCTAAGTTTTTCAACAGGAGTAGGCAATCAGGTCTTTGCTTGAATTCAAGGTGTGCAAGGTGTGGTTGGACTAGATGATCTCCAGAGGTCCCTTCCAACCCCTAACCATTCTGCAATTTTGTAATCTGTGACTTCAGTTTTTCTCTACTAGGTGTTTTAAAACACTCATGTAGTACACAAGACCATACAAACCTGTTTGTTTAGTATCTTTGCAACCTGTCATGTTAATATGTAAATACATGTGCATATGTATTTAGACAAATCTAAAAACACTCATTATTTACATGCTGCAAGAGATTTTTTTTCTGAGCCATTACAGTCTATTATGTAAATATGTATTTAAAGGGCATAATATTTTTTAAAAATTCCATTGGATTTTTGACTTGATAGATCATAATATCTAGGATCACTTACACAGTACTTCATAATTTATTTCAGTCTATATTATAGATGTTGTTATGATGTTAATATGAATTTGCATATAAAGTATGCTTCAAGAAGTTACTGTACACATAATGATTAATAATTCACTGATTTTAAATGGAAGAGAGGACATCAAAACTGATTAGTTCACATAAGAGTAAGATTCATCCTCTCTGAAGAAGGCTAGCACAAAACCTAGGCATCATGTAAGCCTCACTTAAGCCCTCAAAATGCAGCTTAAGTGGATTTTAACTGGATTTTAACTGGCTTTGCTTTGGCAATTAGTGAAGGAGTGAATTTAATCTGTAAAAGAATAACATATTTCTAAATGCTCCCCATTTCTAGAAGTGAATTAGTAGGTCTCCTAGAAACTCTCAAATTCCAGCAGTCCCCCAAATTTTACCTCATTGCTTGCAAGACAAGTGAAATCCAGTTTTAGAAGCAGCATGTGAAGTCCCTCTCTTGTTGAAGAATCCTATCTGGTTTGGGTCACATCTGTACCAGCAATGGTATACAGTACAGAGATGGCTGACCTAGCTCAGAGTACGTGGATACATCCGCTATAGATTGAGAACAGTTATTTATCCCAAATTTATATTCCAGCTCATGCAAATTTAGATTCTAGCTCACATTCCATAATTAAATATGGAACTTAGCCATTCAGTGTATTCTGAAGTAACTTCAAGATCATTATTATTCATGGAACCTGGGTGTTCATCTGGTTACTGGGATGAGGTTTAATGTTTGGATATGTTGATTTTCAGTCAACAGATATGACTAAACACAGGCAGACAGGAAATAAAAAAATGGGCTCAGATTGTTCTTTACCAGCTAATACTTCTGGTTACGGGACAGTGCTGGCACTAGTAGATGGTTTTGTAATAGGATCCTGACAGCTGCCAGTAGCAGATGCTAAAGGAAAGGACAGAGGAAGAGGTCGAGCATATAGTCATGCTTCCCTGGCATAGCATCCCAAGTTCTGGCAAGTTTTCCAGACATCTAGTTTTCAGCAGACCAGGCTTAAGATGTGAGCACAGGAGAACAAAAGGATACCTACAGAGTTTAATAATGGAGAGTATCTCAAGAAGGACAGTAGGAAAGGGGGAAAATGTGACTTGGTCTCCAGAACCTGCTGTGAATGAGGATGTCATAAGAAAATAGATATGTCTAGATAATTGTGAAATGGCAGAGATGTAGCTAAGCTGGATTCGTGTTGGGTGCTGGTTGTTTTAAAATACATTTATCTAATGCTTTGTTTCTAAGCATTGTGTTTTGAAGTAGAACAGCTGTTTGTAGGATATGTCCAGGCTCAGACTGCAAAAAGAGCTGCAGGGCCTATCCTGAGTCAGGCCCGTGGAACCAGTTTATAATACGCAAAATATGCAAAACACATTGCTGCCTCTGAGTAGCAGCCATGTGGAAAGGTAGAGATAGAGGGGGGTGTGGGATTCAAGAAATTCTCCCTAAGTCTACATAAATCACAGGACACACAAGTGGGGCAGTGTCCAATCCAAAGATGCCTTGCAGACCAGGGCTTGCATCCCTATAGCCAAACTCTTCTCTGCTGGCATTGACCCTGCTCATTGTGAAAGAGAAAGCAGCTACACTGTTTGAAAGAGAAGGCAGAAGTGGAGTTCAGTTTGCAGTCACATCAGCCTCACCTTACAGAGGTTTCCTAACATGTTCCAGGGGGATCCACAACAAGCAACTGTGAGATGAAACTCTTTGATTAATCTGTGGATGAGTCAGTGCAATAATTGCTCGTGGGCAGCACAATACATATTGAGCCTGGGGTCAGTTGGTAGCTACCTAGCCCAAGTGGGATGACACAGAAGAGGCTCTGTGTTCCTGTTACTGACTCTTCCTATAGGGTAAATTGTTCTGGGAACAGAAAGGGATTTGATTTCAATGAATCCCTTCCAAACATGATAAAACCCAAAGTTATTACTACTAGGTAATGTATTAGCTGGTCACAAGTAATCTTTTAATTATAATCTATTGACCAGGAAAACTGAAAGTCATGTTAAAGCCAGTTGACTTATTTTGAGTTGTTTTGAAGGTTTTCTTTGGTTGTTTTGGTTTTGTTTGTTTGTGTGCTTGATTGTTGTGGGTTTTTTTGTGTTTTTTTTTGTAACAGCGACCTGTTGAGTGCTAAGTCCAGTTCTAACGGGCCTTGAGGACAAGGGAACAGGCAGACTTGTCCTGGGCAGGCTGTACCAGGCCAGCTTGAACGACAAATGTAAAGTGGTATCTTGAGTTAATGTGATCCAGTGTTTACATACCTTGCTAAACTGAGGCTTGGGCTCAGTGCAGTGAGAACCCATATTGAAAGCAAAGCTTCTTGAACTCCATCTCTGACTCTTACCATACAACTCAGGACTGAGGGAAACAGAATTCCTTTCATTTTCCCCTCTTACCTTTCCCTCCTCCTACCTTAGGCAGAGCCATGGATTAAAATGACTTTGTCCTTCTGCCTTCATACATTTAGAGATAGACATATATAGATAGATGTCAGATTCTGTATCTGTAATGGAAGCTCTACAATATCACTGAATATATTAAGTATTAGAATTAGTTTAGAAAAGCTAATAATATTGAACAGTTGTATACAAATAATTCAAAGAAGTCCTCTGGAACATATGGATAGGAGCTATTTAAAATTCTAAAGGAAAAATATTAAATACTATGTATCATTTGGGGGCACAAATTACATTATCTATGCTCTGTGTGATAATAATTTCTTCACATTCATATTCTGAATGTTTACTAGCATATTTTATAGGAAGTCATTGCAGTACTTGTCTGAAAACCTCTTTTTTTGTGATTATGGATCTCATCCCTTTTGACTTTTGAGGGAAATACCAGATGTTACAATTCCCTATGGTGGGCCAATTACTTGCTAAATTTTTATTATTCTAATGTACATCAAAATAATGGTTCAACTATGTGAGTTTGAAAGACTTCTGGAGAATTTTTTGTTGTTTAGTTTTGCTTTTTATACATAACTTTAAAACATTCCAAACCAAGTCTCTTTCTTGTTTGATTAAAAGAATCATATAAGACTGAATTGAGACCTCACTACTTAACTTTTAGCCTGGAGCAAATTTTCTTTTTGTTAAAAATCCTGGAGAAGGGGGTTGAAGGGAAAGGAGGGAAAAGAGTGAAGGAGGGAGGGAAGCCTCAACACCGGAAATGCTGACCAAACCTTAACTATAGCATTGTGAATGGTGACACTATAATGCAATGCTAACAAGGACTCCTGAGATAAATGCAACATCAATTAAAGGCTTGCAGGTGTGTCACTAGGGGTGGATAAAAAGAGAGAATGGGAAGGGATTTTTGCCAGCAGACCTTATGGTTTTGTAGTAATTAGTAATCTGTGCAGGTGTCTATTATGACTAACTGACAATAAATCTTAGTTTCTGTTTTGAATATTGCTTTTGTTTCCCAAGTTCCATGCCTGAAGGGCAGAAAGAAAATGACTAGAAGATTAATTACTGCAATGGTTACTCCCAACAAGATAAAATGGAAAGTAGTAATCCACTGAATGAGATTAAATGTTCTTATTATTATTTTCATATTTTATTTTGATAACAGAAAACTGAAGGCAGTGTAGGTTGTGCAGGGGTAGGTATGTACTGATTTTTGCATAGTGATGGAAAAATAAGCCTACTTTGTCAACAGCCTTTCTTCGAATTATGTGCACAAGGCATTTTTTTCTTCTACTTCAGCAAAATGATGGAAAGGTATCCAAACCTTCTACATTTGTGCAGTAACCCTTAATTCTAAGCACAGTGACGAACTGTAAGTAAATTTTTCCATACAGCTCTGTTTTCCTTAGCCTCTCCATCTGCTCGTTTTTGACACCCCTGTCATTAACTGTCATTTTCCTTTAAATATACAGTGAAGCTGAAAGGCCAGCTCTACATCACATCATTTCAGATTAGGGGCAGTTCCTTTGAGCTGAGCACTGTTTAGGTGTCAGAAAGAAGTCTCTGACCTCTCTCGTACCACACTGCCGCAGGGCCTTAATTAGTACTGACTCCAGCCATTACTGCAGAGAGGACAAAGGCGACCACATCATTTTTCTCCTTAGGAAGTTAGCGTCTGACCTAATAACTTGTCCAGGCTCGCAGGACACTGTAATGGTCACACAATGGCAGTGGGGATTACTTGTCAGATTCTTTCCTCTCCTAAATCTGGGATAATCAGAGAACTTAACTATTGCATCCTTCAGTCTTGCAAGGTTTGTTTTAGGGTTTCACTCTGTGGATTTGTGGAGAAAATAGCAGAGGAGTCAGATATGCAGAGAAGTAAAGAGGATGACAGAGTGGTTTTTGTTCTGAGTAGAAGTATCTGATTATGTAAAATATTGCTCTTATAAGACTTTCTCTGATGCTATTGAGTTTAGTGGAATTTTGCCACTTATTTCATGAAGAGCAAACTCAAGTCGATAATCATATGAGCTCCTTCTCTCTCCTTCTTTCATCCCATCCCCCATTTTCCTAGCAGAAATTAACTCTCACACAAGAATCATTTTACAATGCTTTTGGCACAACATTTTTAGTCTATTTCTCTAGAAACTGGACTTTTTGCATCAGAAGTCAGCATTATACTGTTCCAAAGGATCTCCTTAATTTTCCTATTTGTTTGGTAATGTTCCACTGAGAAAACTTCATGCCTGAATATAATAGTTTCTAACTCTAGAACCCTCTCTGTCTTTTTTAAATTTTATTTTTACTTTTTAAAATCAATAAAGCAATGGGAATTGCTATAGGAGTTTTACAGTTTCACGCCATGTTCTTTATTATCAGCCAATGTTACATGCTGCAGCACAGAAGCACTGCAGCAGAAGCTACTTTCACTGTAAGTACATTTCAGAGAGTTGGCAAGACTATCTAGAACTTGTAGCAAGCTAAGACTCTGCTGATGATAGTTTGTCAAGGTATACTTATATATAAGGTATACTTATATATCTATATATATACACACATATATATATATTAAGGTATACTTAGTATTTTTGAAAGATATTTAACTGTAAGCAATTTGTTTACTAGCTTGAGGCTTGATATTTGTCCTTTTGCAGGCAAGACATAATTCTTCCCGCCTGATTTATGCCTCCTTCGAAACAAAAACAAAACAAACAAAAAAAAAAAGGAGGAAAGAAAAGAAAATTTGGTTCTCATTCTGATATACTTTTCCAAGCATCTTGGTCTTTGTCATTTCAGTTCTCGTTAGGATTATTTTTACCATAGTGACTTTGAGACAGATTGGAGTCTCAGAAATAACATAAAGTTACTAGATCTCTAAGGAAATCTCTTCTGAAGTGATCACACAAAGGTAATTATAGTATTATCAAAGCTGCAAAATGTTCCATAGCATTTCTTGTGCTCAAACAGCATCTAAAGCAATAGTATACATTTAAATTCTCCAACAGGGCCCAAACTGAGCACAATTTGCAAGAGACAAGTTTCTATATAGAGGTATAACATGTCATAAGACTGTTGGGGCCAGACCATTCAGTCTGTGACAGTGTGATCAAGCATTATTTCAGTCTATGAGCTAAAATAACAGCCAGTAGAGCATTTCTGAGTAGTCCTTTGACTACATATAATATATTGCAATTTCCTTATCCTCTTTTAGATTACCCATATACATTGATTTTTTTTCTGAGAAGCAGAGATGAAGTTTACTTTTCTGAGCATAAATAATTCCAGATTCAGAAATATTCATTTCACCAGAAAGATACAGGACAGAAGAAGTCTATATCAAGGAGGGGCCTTCTGATGTTCTGTGGATCTGTATGGCTACAGAAATTTATTCTCCTAAACCAAGAACAGTATCCACTGGGTGCTATTTCAGCAATTTAGCTGATGCTTTTTGCCCTCCGTTTGCTGAAGAACAATGTCTGGTCTATGATTCTATTCGTAAGTTAGATTAAAATTTTAAAAGGCCATTGCCTAGCAATTTCTGCTACTTAAGGATTGGCGGCTTTATTATGGAAGCTGCATTAGACTGGGAGTTGCTACCCACCATTTTCCCATTGCACTGAAGCTCTTGAGGGCAGATGGAGAGGAACCTCAACACCACGTAAAGAAATCCCAGATGCAGGGATCCCTCCCACCTGCAGCACAGCCACTCCTAGGGGCCTTGCAGGCAGCCACGTTCAGCAGTCATGGATGAATGGTAAAGAGGGGGATCTCATCTTCCCCTCTGTCATTGATTTAATCAAGATTAAACACATTTTCAGATTATTGGCCACTTCACTGCCTTTCCCCACTAGTAGGAAGGTAAATGAGTCGCTCTAGCAGAGTGATATGAAACTGCCTGGGCTGGGGGTAGAGACTCAGAAAACAGGGAATGTGGTGAACTAATTTATGTGAGAGCCTCTCTCTGACTGGAGACTTCCTTTCTTTTGTGCCCTATGTGGAAGGCTAGAATTTCTTCTAAGCTGGTTGACTTGCCAAAATTCAGGACTCAGATTCAGGGGATTAGAAGGTCACTAGAATGTACTGTGGGAAAAGAACCTAAATAATTGAGATCATATTTGTGTAAATGTATTTGGGTTTATGTGGCCATTATTTGTGCATACTCACTAAGGACTGCATACATGCAAAAGAATATACATAGTCATTAATAAAGGAAGTGTTATCTGTCTTTTTGTGTGGATGACTGAGCTTGTGATGGCTACTTTAGCCATTTATTTTTTTTTTTCTGTTACTGGTAACAGACATTTTCTAACTTCCAACATTTTTTAAAAAAAACCTCTTGTTTGAGGGAACAAAATCTAGAAAGGAAGAAAAATCAGAGAGACGGACTACTTGTAGAGAACTTTAAGACTTTGACACAAGCAATGGAAAAACAAAAAAAATCAAGGTTGAGGCTGACATATTTTTCACTTGTGCCTCTGTGCCTTTTTTTTTTTTCATATGTTGCAGTAGGATAAGGAGTGTCAAACTTAACTTAGAATATTCTGGCTTTTGTTGGTTTGAGTCACAGCCTTGCTGTTGCTAAGACCTGTATCTCTGCCCTGTGGATAATTTTTTTTTTTTGTGTCATGATGGTGTAGTTAGAAGAGTGAGATAGTTTTAAAGCATATTCAACCATCCTTTTTACTTACTTTTAATCAACTTGTTCTTCCGAACAAGGTATGGAATTGATAGCTGTTATTGATTGCTTGTAGCATTACCTAATCTTCACTAAATGTAGGAAGCTTTTCAGATTTAGAAAGGTGGCAGAAAATGTCTAGTAATGACGCTGCTGGGAATTGAAGCTCAATACTGTGGTCAGTATAAAAGTGATATAGCTGTAAGAGGTATTTTATTATAAGCCCGTTGTTTTTTACTAAGTGCTCAAGCTGGTGTAATTTACAGAGATTTTGAAGTTGCTTATGTATTTATCTTCTGTTTCAGTATTTCATTTATTCCAATTTACACCAAGAAAAAACTTTTATTAATGATAATGTGCTGGAACTTTGGAAAACTACAGAATGCAAAGAATACAGTACTGCAATAATGTAGAAAGGAGATGGCATTTATGCTTTTGATACAAAGGGAAAATATAAGAAATCATTACTAAAACAGGTATAAACGTGACCTTCACTGTGGTTCAGTAATTATCCTAGTCCACAGTATGGTGTTTGTATCATGGCTTTCCTTATTTCCTCTTTGTTTTCATTTTTATCTGGGTACTTCACTGGTGAGTAATAGCTAAAGGGAACCCATTATGCAAGGCGAGCATTCAGTTTGCAAGTGAATTTGCTTGTAGCTATTGCCACATTTGAACCTCACTAATGTATGTAAATTAAAAACTCTGGTATTCCGATCGCTCCTGTTTGAAATAAAAACAGAATCTGATCATTACAATCTGCAAGCCAGGTATTATCACTGGACTAGTGAGCCGCTGATGATAAATTGTACTGAATAGCTTGTGGATAGAATATTTTATCTCAGTTCTCTATCACACAGCACTGCATAAAATAAGAATGATTCATCAAGCATGAGAGCTGGTGGTTTATGAAATTCATTGCTCACGGCAAGTGTATTTTTTAAAATTCAAAAGACAAAGCAACTCACAAGGGTTATTTAGTAATCAGTGTGAATTACTTCTAGGTATAAGCCTTAGTGGAAAAAATTAAAAATACATTTGCTGTACAGGAAGCATTATTGCTGTAGGTGCTATAATTTAACTGCTTCTCATCTGTAGCTTTGTGTGTGTGTGTGTCTGTGTGTGTGACCATTTTGGATTCCAGTCCTCCTTGCCTTTATTTTTAAAAGTGAAACTGCATAATCAGTTGTAACAGGATTATTACATCGAACAAGTCTATTCTGTGCTCTCAGTAGAAACATCTTCAGGGGCTTGTACACCTTAGGCTGCAGTGGATATTTTGTTTATTCAAAAAGACATGTAAAAAGAGGAGAGCAATATAAAGTCATCTTTTTTCCTTCAGATTTACAGTAAGAATGTTTCATTTCTTCTTGTGTATTGATGTCCCAAGGCAATGTTCCAAATGAAAAGATAATAACTTATGAAGAAGTGTCAAAAACTAATTAAGTTTTGTAACTTGTTTTTCCTTCACATAAAGTATATTTTTCATCACACTGTCCAGTCACATGCTGGGATTCTTGCTAACATCATCACATGCCAGTCACACCAAGTCTCAGTGGTTCTTCTCCTCCTGTCATTATTTTCAGCATCAATTAATTTTCTTCTGACCTCGCCTTTAGAAAATGTAGCAGGGAATTATCAGTGCATGCTTCGCACAGTCTATTTGGAAGGCATTAGGCCACTGTGTGTATTCGAAAACGGAGTAGGCCAAACATTATATTTTCTCACCTTCAGGGTTGCCTAGTAACCTGAATTAAGGATTTTCACCAAGCCTTCAAGACAAATAGAAAAACTGTAAAGCAGGTTGACCCAGGTGGGGAGAGTCAGACCCACTGATGTAGATTAGCATTTGGAGTGGGGAAATATAAAATGCAGCTCATCATTAACATTTATTGTGGCGGTAGTTTTTGTAATTAAAGCAGCCTATTTTGTTGGCAAGCACAAAGAATGTGATGCATCATATTTCACTGTTGCTAAATTTGTGTTATGAAAGGCGCTTTGTTTTACTTTTTGACATAATATTTGCTTGTGGACTGTCAAAACTGAATGCTCATTGAAGAAATTGAGGAAACGTCTTTAAAACATGTAAATATAGCTTTGGTGGCGTTTTTGCTAAAAGCGTGCATGCTTGCCTATGTTGGGTAGCGATTCACATAGGTATGTTCAGCTTTCATTTAATCACTTCAAGGAACTAAATTCCTTGTTTAATGTATTGCCATTGAAAAGAAAGATTAGTGTACTTTAGAGGTGGGGGTCATTCTTTGTAACGCTATTACAGCTTTGTCCTTGACATGCAAGATACCTCCAGAAAAGGAAGAGGAAGCGGGGTGTGGGGGGGGGGAAGCTGGAAATTCTGCCTCAAAGGTACAAAGCAAAGAAGTAGCACAATTAGGATGTCGGCACATAGTGACAGTCTTCTGCAAATGATGGTGTCAGGCCACTGAGGGGCCGAGGGTGGCAGGAGTGACATTCACCCTAGCAAGATGGAAATAAATGCCCTGTTTGATAAAAGAAAACAGACAATTTATGTATACCCTGAAGAGTTAACAGCTAGTGAGCCATTCCTATGGGTCAAGTGCTGCATTTGCATTTTGATGGGATGTTATCAAGTAATTAATGCACCAGTCAGGATTTATTACCTCAGGAGTGAACTGAAAGGTTCATTACAAAATCGGTTTCACTTGAAGATAGGCATTTCCTCAGAGTTAGCTTTTGACATGTTGTTCCTAGCTCTCTCTGCCTGTGGCAGCAATGGTAGAAGGCCAGTGAGGTGAAATTCATTGCTTAATAAGGGCATTCACTTTGGGTATTCTTGTGATAATAAATGTATACATCAAGGCCGCACTGCCTTGTCAGTTTAATTGCTTCTTGTGCTCCTTAACAAGCCAATCTTAATCAGTCTGGACCATGTTATGAATAATTTAGGGATCAGCAGACTTCATGCTTAATAAGATGTACTAGATTATAAAACTTAAGTGCACTGTTTATAGAAAGCATACAGAACACTTTAAGTTTTTATTAGCAGCAACGAAAAAAAAAACAAAAACAAAAACAAAACAAACCCAAACCTAGTAGTGAGTTATTCTAACTTTTGCAGTTTGCCAGCAACAGCTGTGTTTCTTAATGCTGTAACCCCCCTGCACTTTTGATGAAGGCCCACAGTTCAGCCTTTCTATCCCCCTAAGCCTCCATCAGACATAATGGGAAATTTGAGTAGGCCATGAGATTAAAGCTCAGAATTGATGGCCAACCAGCAACTGTCATTTTAGAAAACATTATTTTATCTTTTTAAATGCAAAGCAGATCTTATTTTCAAATATTTTCTGATGGACAAAATTACCTTTTCGTTAGTGGTAGCTGATGACCTATGTGGATTTTAATGCAATTATTTAGATTTGAGATTGGGCTGCCAAACCTGTATCAGCAATAGGATTTTTAAATGTTTTTCCTTTGTTTAATAATACAGGTGAAATGTAGGATAGACTGTAAATCATTCTTACATAAAATATGAATTATTAAAGTGAAATACTTTTTATTTGTTAAGGTAATACAGAAATACATTAAAAAATAACAGAAACAGTCTCCAATCTCTCTGAGCCTATTATGATTTCTCCATTTAATAAGTATTGTTTGATTGAAAAGGAACATTTAACCTTTTTGTTTTAAAAGAATTCTTTGTCCTCCATTTTACCTCAACATTTGCAGGCTATAAGTCGTCCACAGAGTAATGCATCATTCAGTTTATGACATCTAATAAAGGCCTACTGCAAGCATTAGAAGCAGGTGCTTCAACAATTTTCCTTTCTGCTTGTAGCTGCTTCTGCTTGTTCTCTTGTAGTCCGAATAGGAAAAGAAAACAACACAAACAACAAAAACCCTCAACGTTTTTCACTATTTCCTTTTTTATTCCTTTCTGTTTAAGCCTTGACACATGCTGACAGCACTATGGTATCATTTGATGTCCGTAAAAACAATAGCTGCATGTATTTCTGAATACACAGTGTATTTATTAGTATAAATAGAGACGTAATTAAAAGGCTATGCTTTCAGTCATTAGATAACATATTAAAATAATGTTTTTGTTCAAATACATTATGAATCAGGAAGGTAGGCACCAGTAAATGAAAAACAACTTCAAACCTATTTCCCAACCTATAGCTGGACTATCATACTCCTTTGTTCTTGTGCAGGTTAATAGAGATTGAGGAGATGGGCAGAGGAAAAGCAGTGCAATTTTCTGCTATTTAAGCTTGGCGAAATGGCACTCTTCAGGAAGCAGCAAAAAGTATGAAAGCGTAATAGGCATTTTAAAAGTAGAAGTCCATATAGCTGCTTGAGGGATCCTCAGATTTAGGCATGCATAGAATCACGAATGAGATAATCAGCATTGTGAAATTGAAACCTGTCTACTGCCTGCTGCTGTTCTTCCCTCTTTCAGTGGAGTGATTTGTAACACTCATCTTCTTCAGGCAAGGCAGCCTTCAAGATTATCCAGAACTGTCAATAGTAATTGCCAAAGTATTTTATTACCTACAGAAAATCAAAGGAATTTTATAACCAACAGTTATCAAGTTTCAATACACGGTATAAAGAGAGCAATTTTAGTTGGAATACAATCGTGTTTGGCTTGCTTTAATGTTCTTGAGACAATTCCTGTGCAACCAACTACAACATTCACTGTATTTAAGCTGGAGGCAAGAATACGCATATGTACTTGTAGTTTAAAAAAATTACATAACGCTTACAAGCTTCTGCAAGCAAGTGGTTTTTAATTGCCATACAAACTATGCCTTAGCTAATTACTTCTAAAAAGAATAAGGTTTCTATAAAACTCGAGATGACATTTTGAAATTCTGGCGGTAGATATAAGTTGAACTGGGGCATTCTCTGTCATGAGGTAAATAAAATGCCTGGATACTAGCAAAATATGACAATGATTAGAAAGTCTGAAAACATTAATGTTGCAGTTCTTATTATGTTCTCTGCATATTATTGCTATGTGAACCGCAATCGTGATTGTCAGCCATTCATTTAACGCAATTCCGTTATGCTACAGGATCACCCCATGATTCAAAGCTTTTCAGATGCTTAGCTTCTTACTCAGGCTATGCATGAGCGAGGATTACATCCTCAGTCTGACAGTGCTTTCCTGAGCCATGCACCTCACTTTCCTTCCTCGATACCAGGGAAAAGGACTGTCTAAACACTTGGTGGGAGAAAATTTGGTTTCTGTTTTTCCCCCTTAACTCATAATGTCAAGACTGCAGTGACGTGACTACCTCTATAGTTTCTTTTAAAAACAAATGCACAAATTTACTTGTGAAAAATTAACTGGCATGGGGAAATGCCTCTAAGTTCCAAACCAGATGGATTCACTTGTATTTTGAGACATGTGCACAGGATTTGATTCACGGCACCAGAAAGCAGGTATCATTTTTACTGAAAGGCTGCGCTGAAAGAGAAATAAGCCATGAAAAAAATTTATTCTACTACAGCCGTGAAGCCATGATTACAGCATAAAAGAAAGCTCTCCTTTCAGCTGTGAACCTCCTTGCTCTTTCTACATAAGTTTTTTGTTTTTTAAAAAAATGACCTGTTAATCAAATTATGAATTGTTGTTGAAAGGGTAAAGCACTTTACCAAGAACCTCCTTTCATAATACTGCAATATATGAAAAATTTAGCAAAATGGTAATTAGAGGAGAGGTTATTTATATACTATTAAAATGCTGATGTTGTAATTATCAGAGAGTTGTTCAATTACACTAGCTAATAGACATTTTTAATATAAGGAAGATGACTAGCCTGCTGGAAATTTGCTAGTATCATGAACTTACACTGGATCTTGTTTTTTTTTTTTTTACTCTTATCATTCATAGTAGTTTGTTTGTATTGTGCAGTGTGTGAAACATGCATTGATACATTATTCCATCTAGTAATACTGTAAGGAGGGACTTTCAGGGCTAACAAAGAGTTAATACAGTAACATAATTACATTTCTTGTTTACTTTGAGTTGTGCCTTTGAAGTGAATAATGACAGGACAAGTGGATATTTGCACTTTTCTGGGCTCAGAAGTTGATATTTAAACAAGATGAGTGTGAATACTGTTCCCTTTAGCCTGTGGTTGTCATATTAGAATATTGTCCCATTGATAAATCTGTAATTGGTAAAAGGCATAATTGTTCAGCATGGTTGTTTTGTCTCTCTAATATACAAATTTAAAGTACTGGGTTTTTTGCTTGATTCATTTTATTTTAGACTTTGTCACTCAGGTGGTATATTTATTCAAAGCATTTTAAAAATCTCATGAATTTGTTTATTAAAAGGAAGGGATATAAACAGTACAGAGGAAGCATATGCCATGTTATTCTTGGTACTGCATAGCTCAAGAAATGACTAGTGATTGTTTTTCTAATCAAATGTATGACAATGGAGACTGTCATGACATAATGGTGATATGGATATGTGACTGTAGTACCATTTTCTCAGAAGAATAAAATGTCTCCGATCCTAAGTTGATTGTAGTATTGGCATTCTAAGATAGGAACAAAAAAACTGTCTGTGCAAAGCTGTACAACAACTTATTCTACAATGTCTGGTAATGAAATTAAGATAATATTTTTAAACCGTTCTTTTTCCCTCAAAAAACCCAGAAAGCAAGTTGTTGGAATTTCTAAAACAGGAGGGAAATGCAGAACAGGATATTCGTTAATCATAGTTCGAATAGATCTTTCTGTTAGAACACAGAGCCTGAAAATGCTCTAGTTAAAATCAGTTTATCATTAGCAAAACTCTGTTAAATCTAGTGGAGCTAGTCTTAATTTTCACCAGTTTGAATGAGAAAGCCATCGTTGTCTCTCATTACTATAGTGAAACAAATTACATTTCTTTCTTGAAGCTTTGTTTGTTTAAACACTGGACTGTTGCATTTAACATTGGATTAGGTAGGGTAAGAGTTTACCGAGAAATTGCACAGCTGTATTTGTACAGAGCTGTACCTGGTTCCCACCTCCTGTAGTGTGAGCAGTGGTAAGTGAACTGTTTCTGTGTTGTTCACTCACTCTGTCAGATCGAAACTCAGCTCAATAACATTAAACTAGCTCCCATTTGAAAGATTTGTCTTACAAAACCCTGAAAACTGCTCTGAACATGCATACATTGATTTTGTTGCTGGAATCTCCTGAGCTTTGATGAAAAGGAGACTCCACATGCAGGTGAAAGAGGGTTTACCTCTTCAATATTAAAAAGAGAAGATTAAGGATTTTTGTTCAGCTAAGGCTGAACTAATCAGTTGCATGTGAGGGTAAGAGAGTTGGCCTCACGCCTATAGTACGATGATGTTATTTTCTTTAGTTGAACAACAAGTTCAAATTTCTCCAATAGCTGCTTCTGAGTAGCTGTCTACCATTATGCTCATTTGCACAGTTAATTGAATGTCCTGGGGTGCAGGAATAAAGGTTTTTATTTTATCCATAGAGAGGGAGGTATTTGTCATGTTCATTGTGGGAAATTTTGTCTTGGAAAAGATGCAACTGTTATATCAGTTCACAGAAGAACATCTGTATGACACTATTTGAAACGCTGAGCAGTTTAGTATTCATGGAGGAGATAAGGCATTTTTTGTAATCAGAAGTTTAGTTCCGTTCCATTTAGTTCTATTAAAGCATAAAAAAATTGAGATGAGTGATTTTCATGAACTTTCATGTTTCTCTCTAAAGGAAAAAAAAAATGTTAATTTGGGCTTGTAAGCTGGAGAACCTTTCTTTTTTGCCCTTGCCACAGATATCTTCTGCACTGTACTTCCTGTTATCATAGCACGTACAACTATGTGATTTTTTGTGGAAGAAGAGTAGGGTACCCATAATTTGCACACCTCATCACTGAGAAGAGAATGTCACCACAAGGTAACGCATGGCATCCTAGGGAAAACAATAGTTTTTCAACTGCTACTGTCCAATCTGGCTTCCTCTTTTATTCACTTGTGAAAAATTGGGTGGCACAAACATTGCTTTAAATTGTGGCACAGGTAAAGCTTTGGGAGATGTAGAGGGAGAAGGCAGTAATTTTTTAAATGAACTGGCTATGCTGCAAGGTATCATAGTATATTACAAATATATCTAAACTCAAGTCTTATCAGCCTTGCTTTTGATCTGTAGTAAGAAATACAATAACAAAACTGAAATGAATGCTACAGAGACAGATAAAGCTAGATAAGAGATTTTCAGAAATTAGATAACATTTATTTTCTGTCATTTATAAGAATCACGTGGTTTGCCTCTTAGGCATATGTTGGTTGCATTCTCACACAGCATGGTTCTTCTTCAGCAGATCTGCTCCCCTGCCATCGTTAAACGAAGGTCACACTCCAGAAACATATGGAAGTCCAAAAAAAAAGAGAGTGGCTTCCTAACCACATCTCATAGTATTTAAACTAACAATGGCTGATCTGGAAAACTAATCGATGGTGATGACTTAGCCTTACTTCAGTCTGAACACAGAGCAGAGAGGACAAGAAAAACAAGCTCTGGAATGACTCATGGGACTAGAGGATTATTTGTCTAACTTAATGCAATTGTGAACAATCTTCAAATCCTGCTGTAAAAATAATGTGTAAATACTGCTTAGTAAATTTGAGTTAAAACTCAAATGTATTTAATGATGGCACATATTCTTAAAAGTATTTAGTACTTTTATTGCCAGAGAAATATTTGTTCTACTACATTCCCACTTTGCTTGACTTAGAGACTCTCAGTAGCACACCTATAGCAATTCTGAACTGAGGAAGTTAAAAGCAGTAATGATGAATTTAAGCCAGTTGCAATTTAAAAGAAGGTTGCTGGAATTTTAGAGTTACATTCTATTGGATGCCATTTCATACTGTAATTCTGTTATACCAAGATATTAGTTACAAGGGTAGAAGCTGAACCAGTAGCATTCTTTTTTCTAAGCCAGTCCATAAGGATGCCTCTTCACCTCTTTGATGTGCTAAGGAAGTGTTAAATCAAAGTGAATCCTTATTCTGCATCTTGGGACAGAGTACTGCTTAAACCAATTGTTACTATTCCTGAGTGTTTTAGACAGTGAACCATGCATTTCTATCTGCACATCAGAGAAGATTGTAGCAGTCATCCTGTGCCACCTGCTATCACTTAATTAGTATAATCATCTAATTTCCAGTTGGAAATAATGGCATCATGCACTTTTTAGTAATTGTAACCGTCATAATATATTCCAAATTATGTTACACTAACATTATGTGATTTAGACATTTTAGGAGGGGGTATTTGCTTTGCATTTACACACCAGTCTTTGTGATCTTGACTCCCATTCAGTAGCAAAAGGCCATAACCAGTTTTTGGCATTATGATGATCCTAAAGATATCGCTGACTCATATCGTAACTGCAAATGAGCCTTTGGTAAGTATGATTTAACCTTTAGTGGACAGAGAAAAGAACAAATAATGGAAGCAGCAGCTCATGATAATATAAAAAGCATCCAGGTTTCAAAGAATTTGATCTGGTTTGTTAGCAAAATCTAATTTTTTAAAAAATACCATGTTGATGATCACATTCTGTTCGGGATTCTCAGTTTAAGGAGTAATCTCAGTTGGTCAGAACAGGTGTTGATGTTTAACCATTACTATATTGCAGGACTTTTTTTTCCTCCTGGAGATTACATCACAGCAAATGAATAGGTAATAAATAGATCTCTTTGGGGCAGCTTCATTTCACTGGATGGTTCTGGTCTATGAAGCTTTAAAAACAGAGGGAGACAAAGAGAGAGAAATAGGCAATGATATGAAGGGACACAGGCAAACCTGAGCCACTGTCAGAGCTAACCCTCCCCCATTCCAAATGATACTGTCTGTCTGAGCAAAGCACTGCCACATATATATCAGGCAAGGTTATTACCACTCTGTTCTGTAAACATGCTATGCCTCCTGGACATCTTCTATTTTTATTTCATTTTCGTCTTATATCTTATATGTAAATCTAGGCTGGCGAGAGTCAGGAGACATTCATAGTATTGGACCAAATTCATTCCAGGTGCAGTTCCAGGTCCATCGACTTCAATGAAATTACACCTGGGATGAATTTGGTCTATTATTAACTATAGAGATTACATGTCCAGCTTCCTTAGTATACTAAAATACCCAGAATACATATAAATAATGAAGTATGTAATTACAGTCCTGGTTGTAATTTGTGTTCCTAAATGTGCTGATGCTTTTCCACATGTTTATAGTTATAGCTATGCTATTGTAATATATTTTTGTTTAGTACAAATATATTTGAGTTTTTCTTTAAAACAGAGATATTCACTTTATGTTTACTTTCAGACATCACAGTCTTTCAAAATCCATATGATTCCTGATTCCATAATTACAGTATTAATCTATACTGGTCTTAAATATCATATGTATGTATATATGGATGAACATATGCAGGGCACCACGACATTGCCACTTAAAAACATTCTGCAAACAATGAGCTTAAGTTCCTATTGATTATATGTTAATCAATACACACAAATAGGTGATCTTGTCAGAGTTGATAGGAGCCAATAGAACTGCTACCTATCAATATAAAGATTTTCTTCATTTATATGTTTCCCATTCTAAACAGTACATAACAGGTCAGTTGACAGGAATTTGCTCCTAACCATAAACAAAAACTAGGCAGTTTTAAAACAGGCTCTTCCTTCATCAGGAGATGTAAAAAGCATAAGTATGACTTACCTCTGCAAACACTTTCTAATTTTGTGCATTCTCCTGTATCGTTTTGTACATTCCTGCATCTTGCAGTATTACACACTGTGAAGATCTAGTAAGCGAGTTAAAGTCAGATGACGCTAACGAATCCCAGCGCAAATGACTGAATCAATAGGAAACCAGCCACTGCTGTTTAAGTGTATCGATAAATGTACCTTTATTTTCTCTTGAATGGATAAGTGTCGCAGTTAAGAGTCCTATGGATCTCTTAATTGAAAGTTAATTTTAAATCAATGAAGAGAGTCATTTAAATATTGATCAGTCCTTTCTACACGAATTGTTAGCTGATTTTTTTTTTGAAACAACTTTGTTTAAATGCAATCAATAGCCCACAATCAGTGCGTTCCATAAAAAATTGACAGATGTTCCCAAAATGCCTCCTAGGCATAATCTTATCTGTTTGCATATGTCATATTGATAGTTTAGTCCTTTTCAAATGTACCTAGGTACCTATGGTAAAAATGTGCTTTCCTTAAATACCAAACTGCACTATTAAAACACATTCTTCCCCTTGTTTTTCATCAAAGTGGATTTTCATTAAGGAAGATTTCTTGGATTTCCTTTGACTGTATAAGTAATATTCCTATTGTTTTATTAATGTAGGCAGACTGCAAAAGAGGAATGCCCTTGTTTTGCTCACAGGGAAAGAAGATATAAGCACTTATTTGAAGCACATGTATTCTCAAATTGGTGTGTCATAATCCTTCACATGTGTTACTATATGCAAAATGATACTTAGCTTTTAATTATATAGACATTTCTGTGAACAGTGTGTCTGCATGTTGAATAGTTATAATTCTTAGCTTTATTTCTTGGATATCATCATGTCTCTTCCTCCGTAGCAGCACATAGCCAGACTTTCTTTCGTTTCAATTTGATAAAGCACACAGTTAAGTTAAAAGGTTACAAATTTCATTTCATGAGATTCATTGAGATTAACCTAATAAAAGAAACTTGGCTACATGTGGCTTTCAACATTTCAGCAAAAATGACACTACTCTAACATGCCTTCCCAGAGCACTCTCAGTAATAGGCCCGTAGTGGCCTGACTACAACTTAGTTTGTCACACCTAGTGATGAAGTCAGAGTCAATATTTTGGTACAAGCAATATGAGTTGCATTTTTCTCCTATACCCTCTAATTAATTATAAAGTCTTACTTTGAAGTACACAGCTCTGAAGTCTTGAAGTTGTCCTTTATTATTATTGTCCTGATTTTTCAATTTTCAAATCCAGTGTCTTTTAAAGAAAATTTGTACTTCTTAGTAATTAAGCCCTTTTTGAAGTATGAGAGGAAAAAGTTAATTATAACAAATAAAAAATTTATATATATATGATTTTGTCAAAAGCAACATTTTTCTTTTCAGTGATGTGACTTAAACTAAAATTGACTGACAATTATTTTGACTGACATTTGATTGAAAAGGATTACCATAATTAAGTCTCATAATTAAAACTGTTTATGACACATAGTAATTTAAGGCAGAAAATAATAAACAAATTTTTTTTTATTTTCAAGACTACCAGCTAAGGAGAATAGGGCTTGCTTCAGGAAAAAAAACCTGTCATGCAATACAATTTACTCTATTTTTACTATTAATGCAAATGCTTCCCGCTGTTCTGAAAATCCCCTGTTTCTTAATCCAGCATTATTGTCCTCTTAATGCTACATTTCAAACCCATTTTGTTCCCTTTTCTGTGAGAAAAGCCATATTAGAAGGGAAGATTAGAAAGAAACGGCCAGGTATCATGAGTTCATATGCATATGGGTTCAGCATGTGAGGATGCTGTTTCAAGGATCGGCCTTAAGATGTGACTGATAGATCTTATTTGTCTGATAGAGTTGACCAGGGAAATAGAGCTACAGCTGGTTACTTCATTAGGTCCTCTCATTGATTGAACCCTGCTGAAGTGATGCAGCAGGCTCCTGAGATAACTGCTGGTAATAGAACAAAATGAATTCTTATCACAGAGATTGGAAAGGCCATTAACCCTGGCCTCCAATGCTTTTCAGAGGTCACAGACAGGAAGCCAAGCGGTGACTGGGAAAACTGTTTTCTGTCTAACTACAGGTCATGTTAGAGGGGGTGTGTGACTTTTTTACCCTTCGGCTTCTGTACAGATGAAACTGTTACACTGGCAGATGTTAATAATCAGCTGTAAATAAATATTGGAAGCAGAAGAAGAAAAATGAGAAAGCACAGGAATTTATTTCAATAAATATTTAATAAAAGAGCAATTGTTACTATGATATTTACTGCCAGTTCTGCTGTAGATTTTTGCCTAATACTTTTCTATATAAACTGAAAAAAGAAACACATAGAGGCACTTAAAAAAGGAAATTTAATATGTTTTTTAATAAAAATACTTTTTCTTCCTTCCTTCAAAGATGAGGATTATAATTGCCTGCTGCCTGCCTGCTTGCCTTATTCAGCAAGCCTATCACCAGTTCACCTGTGAATTAGTGCAGGGCACTGTTTGCCTTTCACCTGGTTGAGAAGGGTATATATCTAAGTAACAGTCCTATAATTTACATTTAATGCAACCTTTCAATTGACCAAGAGCCCACAACCTAAGCCCCCATCTCACAGCTGAGGACTTTCCCACATTTGTCAAGTCAGTGCCACTCCAGCATCAGCTAGGAGAAATCATCCATTTAAAGCCTGGAGCTGCACATGACAATTTTCCTACCCCTTGCGAGAAATCCAGTCATGGCAGAGATAGCTTTGTGTGTTACTCATTTGCCTCCTGCTCTGAGCAGCACTGTTGTATTATATACATGGATTAAGAAAATGCCATGGGTTGAATCTTATAAAATAAAATGGAACAATTTCTCTTTATTCCTGACATCTATAAGGCAACGCGGATATGTGTTGTAGGTTGTTTTTAGCAGCATGTTGGTGGCTTCTATCCTTGTGATTGTGATTTAATTTCAATGTCTGTGGTCATGTGGTATTCTCTGCTGGAGCCAATCTTTCACAAGGAGCAAGTTCATTTAAATGTAAATGGGGTCCTGTGGATGGAAAAAACTACCTACTTCATGTCTTCAGCAACCCACCCAAGCATTTGGTTTGGCCTTCCATGCATAAATAATAACAAGAAGGTATGCTGTCATTGCCTTGCTTGAAACACCAGAAGTGGTTTGGCACAGCAAAAAACCCAAACGCTAAAAAGGTGGCTGGTTTGGATAAACTCACAGTTCAGATCCCCATCCTGATTAAACAGTGTAAAAAGAAAAAGAAAAAAAAAACCAAATAGTTACGGAGTTATTTTGAGGACTTGTGAATTACAGGAACAGATGAAAACCAACTCAGGCTAAGAACATACCACACCTAAAAATACTCTGAAGTAGCAGAAAACTTGTCATTTTGTTAACTTGAATGGATTTTTGTTCCTAATTGTTTGTAGCAATTTGCAAGAGTGGGATGAGAATGCGGTGTAAGTGGTAATATAATTAACATTAATTTAGCATAAAAATGCAAACCTACTCTTTCTAAGTAGTTACTTTTCCTTCCACTAAAACATAGAAATATATTACATAACTCCAAAGTATGTGTGGCTTCTTGCAGTATGCTATTAAATATGCTAAAATAGAACACTTTTTATTACTGATGCATGTAAGGCAATATGAATGATTGCGCGTCTTCTTTTTATCAATATCTTTGTGGCATATATACTTTCATGCTGCTAAACTCACATATTGTCTTCGCATTGAGATACTCCAGGTGTATTTCAACAGAGCTGAAAAATCTCCCTTATAAATTTCCTTTCCCACCAAGCAAAATCATAAACAGCTTTTCATCTGTGTGAATGAATAGATATATTTTCAGAATTATTTCATTAAATGCACACTTTTATTTATCTAATTTATTAAGAATGCTATGTTCTGTTGCAGATGTTTCAGAGCATGACACATGGGCCTGGAATCCCAGTGCATGATACCTTTGGTGAAACTCACTTATGAAACATCCAAACTTGCTCCACACTAGGAACTTAGCGGAATTTTGATTTTATTCCAAAGTGTGTAATAAAGGACTGGTATTTACTGTTTTCAGAGATTTCTCAAGAATATTTGATAAGCTTTTCTCTTCTTTTATAGAGCAGCATTAGTTCAAGATGAGCTAGATTTAAGCAGTACAAGATTTGCTATCCTGGGTAAGAAACAGGATATTAGTGTTTATGTTACTCAGATATATTAGGTGTAGCTGTGAATCAAATAATTTTATCCTGGTGGCTTCAAAACCTGAAATGTTCATCTGTTGGTTCCTTTTCCTTTATTTCATTGAGCTGGTTAAGCAATAATAACCAAAGCTGTATGTTTAGTTTTCATAAAGATTCCAGTGAAATATGTGCATTATAATACATAGCGGCTGAGCTAATACGTTTTTCTATGTGACATGTTATTCACCGTTGGGGGGATGTATGTGTTGCGCTGGTTTTCATTATTTGATTACATTTCATACAGACTGGTTTCTACAGAACCTCTCAAGTCTTCTGCTTATGTTTTCTGACAAACCCCTACCATTAGAATTTTTAATTAAAAAAAACCAACCTGAGCTCAAGCACTGTCATGACAATTAAGAGGTAGAAGTGCTTTCAACCTATTTCTAACAGAAATCTTTGCAGCACACATATCTGAAAAGCAATGTTATTGGTTGCAATGTGGGCAACATGGGATTTTGTTTGTTTGTTTTTCTTTATTATTATTTTATTTTGCTTTGTTTTGTTTAGAATGTGTAAAATTATTATCCCAACTGCATTCTGTTTATGCTTGTGATATGCAAGACTTAAAAAATTGTTGGAGAGACAGTCGACCTCCTAATTCACTAGTCTAAAGGAAGAGACTTGAGAAAGCAGTGCAAATGTCAAGCATTTCATAAGAGAGTGCAAATCCTGTGGTGGGTGGTACTAAGCTTTTACAAGTGTTGAAGAATTTTGCAGGCACTTTTGCAGAAGTGGCATAGCAACTGTGATATAGAAAATAATCTAAAGATCATTGGTAGACTAAGAGCAGATTTTAGGAAAATATTAGGTTTCTTACATAATGATAAGGTATGACAGAAAGAGAGACTATCACTACATTGATTAATTTTAGGGCAAGTTAGAATTAGAATGGTCTTCGAATAAGACCTTTAGAAAGAAGGATTTCCTGTTTAATTTGTATTAAACTGAATTAATATGGTTCTATCAAAACAACAGTATATAATTTACATGGATATAGTGAAAATCATGAACATCCTTAATTTAGTACGTTTTTTTAGTAGAATATGTAATGGGATCCCCTTTTGGAAGTGATTGAAAATCTTCTTAAAAATGGACAAACAAATAAATATTCAGCCTTTGTTCAAAAAGGACAAAGGGAAAGCCTTTTTCCAGAAAATTGGTCAAAGCTTTATGAATACAAATAGTTCATTACAAATAACAAAGGCATTTAGTGTCTGAATTTGTAGTTTGTAAGATGGCATCTTCCTGTAGCATTAATATTGCTCCCCAAATCCTGCAACAAGGTATCTGACTAAGGTACTCAAAAGGCAAAAAACCTTATTATTCACAGTTGCCAAAGAATCTGTTTACAGCCAGTGTGCTAGAAAGTAATGAAATCCAGTTTGCTTAGAACCATTTGCATTTTGCGAGGCGATGCTTGTGAAATTTCTTAAGGTCTAAATATGGAAGCATAAAGCCATAAATATGGGTGGAATGATAGAATTAGTGATGTCTGGCCCAGGTCAAGAGGGAGGGGCCACGTTCTTGACTGTATCTGTGACTCCCAAGAGGGTGAGCTGGCTCTGGGTTTAAGTTGGTGTTTCTGGAAACTAAAAATTAGGTGCTGTAGTTTCTCCAAAAATTGACACAAACACAGGCACTACTATTTTCTTGTTGCGTTTAAGGTACATCCCATCATGTTTTTTCTAGACCCTACAATAACAAATGGAATTTCTGGTTTTGTTTTCTTACACTTGTAGGCTTTGATAGATGTTGCATATTTCTCTGCTGTCCATGTCTAATTTAATCAATATTACAAGTGCTCCCTTGTGGTAGGCAGAATGGTGGCAATAAAGTGAAATTTCCACAGCTTTTACCCATTGAAATTCTCAGAAGGCAAGATTCTTATAAACTTCACTGTGCTTCCTCTGTAATGGGTTTAATAGCTCCATTCAGGAAGAAAGTTTGATGTGCCTTCTGATTTTTAAAATGTGGAAAGCAAACCAAGCTTTATTCTCTTTCCAGCTCTTTAAGAACTTTTAACTTTTTAATATTATTTTACCGTGAGTGTTAACAAATGTACCTGTCTCCAGAATTGCACTGATGACCCAATATGACTGCATTTGAAAATGGTGGAGTTAGCTAAGTTAAATTTCAGACATTCCCAAGATTTTTTGAAACTGGTGTAATTTAGGTCAGCTTAAGGCTATTTGGAATATCTTATTCTACATAGAGGAATTGCTAATGTCCCCTTTGAATGAACCAGCTACATTGGCTCTGTGCCACTGGGCATCCTTTTCATTTTAAGGCTTTCCTCCCAGCCATTTAAACTGTCTTTTAGGCATCTGTGTGCTGCTGAAGCAATGAAAAACAACTTTATCAAAACCTAAGATCTGGTCTTAAGTCCCAGAGTTCATTATAATAGTTTAGAACTTCTGTTGTGAGCTTCTTGTTATTTTGGTGTCCTCTATTACAAAGAATTACTGTATTGTCTTCTTCCTTGTACAATGCATCATTTGGGCTCAGCAGTCACTAGCAGAGCTCTACTTCATTCTTCATGACTGATTATTTGTCTTATTAAATTCTCTCTTAACAAAGAAAATTCTTGAAACACTGGAATCGAAAGAGATAGACGAATGTTCACACTTCTAAGAAGATACACCACCAGTTCTAGCCTTTGTTTATATTATATTACCGTTTCTGTTGCTATTACACTCTTTCAGTGAGAAATAAACAAACAGTAGGAAGAATATTAAATAAGGGGTTTAGGCAAATTAAGTTAGACGAAGAAATGATAAAAAAGATTCAAGACAATTCAAATGAAACAGCAGGGTTCTAAATGATACTGTACATCTATAAAACCAGCTATGTTCCTTCACTATTACTTGGTAGGCCAACTGTTTTCATTTTATGTACCATAAAATTATTGTAACTGCATTCCTGCTTGAGCAAGGGTGGAGATACTTTAAAATGGAACAGGCTGTGTACTGTTTTCTTAATCATAGAAGCTCTAGAATAATTATCAAACAGTGTTTTCCACAGAGTTGATCTATAATTCATCTAAGGAAGAAAACATCTTTCCAATAAAAGATTTTTTGTCCTCAATTTCTGAAGGGTTTCTTTTTATTGTTGTCATTAACCTAATTATCAAATTTCACACGTTCTTCATTTCTCAACTACTTTTTTCATACGCTTGTAGCTGGAGGGAAAAAAACATAGGTGGAGACATTCAATAAAAAGGTTTTTACAAGGATTACAGTTTTTCTAAGTTACATCCAAGGGAATTTAATTGAGGGAAGGTTTTTGGAGGGTGGCTTGTATTTTTTGACAGTTTGTAATATTTTCAACTCCGTAACTCAACAGTCATGAGACTGCATTAAAATTCCTGAGATTTATAAAGCAGTCAAATTTGAATTATCTGTGAATAGATTACCTGGGCTGTGGCTCAACCAGAGCCCGTCTGCTGCCCACACCATTGGCTGCAGCCCACTGCTGCAGAATGCATGACACAAAATAAATATTGCTCTACCAGGCCTGCTCTCCTCATTATGTTTTAATGCCATTCCTTCTTTCCATAGGTAGCTATTTACAAGTGAAATTAAGTGAATAACTTCAAAAGTGAATGTACTAAATGTGTTCTTTTGGTGTAGTTTACGTATGGTTTTGCTTTATTCAAGTAACCCCACCCCGTGTACTACTCTGGATGATTGCAAGTTGATTATAATATATTTGTGTCTGAGTTTTAAGCTTTTTTTTTGCTTAAGCCTTTAGGAAGGGTGGTGGTAATTTTTGATTGTTTCTTCTTCTTCTTCTTCTTCCTCTTCTTCTTCTCCTTCTTCTTCTCCTTCTTCTTCTCCTTCTTCTTCTTCTTCTGCTTTTCCCACAACTATGACATTATTTTATTCTGCTTTTTTGTCCAGTGAAAGTTCACATTCTTGCATAACTCCGTAAACTGAGATTATGAGTATAGCACCCACCATGAGACTTTTATTGAAAGTTCAAAAAGCTGACCACTCTTTATATGTTTCTGCAGCAAGACCTGTCTTCCATGTTGCCAGCAGTAATGCACATCTATAACTTAGCTCGCAGAAGTACCCTCCTTGTTGACAAGTAGAAGTACCCTCCTTGGTGACAACCAATGATAGAACAAGGGGTAATGGGTACAAACTGGAACACAAAAGGTTCCACTTAAATTTGAGAAGAAACAGTGACAGAGCACTGGAACAGGCTGCCCAGGGGGGGTTGTGGAGTCTCCTACTCTGGAGGCATTCAAGAACGGCCTGGATGCCTTCCTGTGTAACCTCATCTAGGTGTTCCTGCTCCAGCACGGGGATTGGACTAGATGATCTATCGAGGTCCCTTCCAATCCCTAACATTCTGTGATTCTGTGATTCCTTGACTTTGACGGTTACTGGCTGAGCAGCAGGTCTTGGCTTCCAGTAGAGGACCATTCTTTGGCTGTGAGTGAATGAACGACAGAAGTAGGACTGAAAACACTTTTCTGTGAAATTTTTTCTCTTTTTGAATGAAGGAATACATGAAATAAGTCTTCCTTAGAGTTTGATCAGCCACTGTTTCTGGAAGCATTTCATTGAAAGCTGCTGAACCTGCATGCTGTCTGAAGTATTTAGCAATATTATTTTCACATTTGGTCTTTTTTTTTTCTATTAGAAACTAGGGGTTGTGTTCAAACTTAGTTATCCTGAGTTCATAGTAGTCTCAAGTTATATTTCTTATATGATTTTCAATTACTAACTTGCAAGGACGAAGACCTAGTTGAATCAGATTCCATGTTCAGCTTGTTTTTCTTAAAGTTATGGTAGCTGATTTTTCAGAAATAGCTGAAATACATTCCAGGTACCCTAATAGACCTCAAAACCAATCCTGTTCCTGTTTTATTTAGAAAAGCAGCATGTTAGGGCTTGTCATAGCACATAAAATGATTTTGGAATAGTATTTTCTTTCTATTTTAAAAATTGACTTAAAATGTCTGAGTTAAATAAAGATAAAAATTATTTTTGTTGCACAGATACCTCAATTTTCTTATCCCAGGAATGCAAAATAGTTTTACTTAATCCCATGGCTGATGAAATACAAGTTTTGAGTCTGTTTTTTCATGTCGAAACATCTCTCTTCCCCAGTTCGGAGCAAGGAAAAAGTTGTGTACTTTTTCTAATACCTTATGTTCCCAGTTTCTGTTGAAGTCACCTTGTCAATCAATTCTTCTTTCTCTCTTTCTCTATGTGAATAATCAAAATTATTTTAACTTTTTTATGAAGTCCGACTTTGTATCAACTGTGCGAGATGGTATCCAAAAGCAACAATGCTCTACTTGTATACATAATCTTGGAAGTGGCATAAGCCACGCAATCAATTTGACCTTAGGTGTCCTGCCACACTGACATCCTCTGAAGCTACAGAAACATGTATATGGTCCCTCTTAGCCATCAGCTAAATCATGGCATTTGTCAGTCTGACAAATTGTGTACTGCACGTGATAGAATGAGTGAGGAATGTTACTTCATTGTCACATACAGTCCAAAATAGATACTAACTCATAAAAGCCTGGGATGAAGAGTCTCTTCCTATTTCCTCATAATTTGAAAATATTACCAGTATGTTTATTTGTGCTGATGCTGATATCGACTATTTCAAGTATGCTGGGCTAACCAGATGGAGGAGCTTTCAAAAAGCATCCGGAAGAATGAAAATGACAGGCTGATGACTAATTCCTGCCCAAATAGTGTTCACATGAAATTGATAATACCTCATTTCATCTTCACAACAAATTCTGAGAAAACCTATGGCATGCCTCTCAGTTCCCCAACTTGTGATTGTGGGACAGAGGCTGTTACAAATACAACAGAAAAAAATCTTGAATCTAGTTTCTGCTGTGAGTTGAACCACAGCACTGATTCTTCACCATAAAATACATTTTAAAAGGTTTCATGAGTGGCAAGCAAATAAATATGTTGTATACAGGAAAGAAAGAGGATATCTGCCCAAGATTCATTGGGATACTAAAGGTAGTATATTTCAAAAAAGGATTGTTTAAACAGAAAAGTGTGGTGCCTGTGGTAATTGCTTCATCTTACATTCTCACACAGTTATCTGAAATGCTTGTCCTGTCTTTCATGTGTGTTCCTCAGAAATGTCCCCAGATCAACAGATCTGACCGATTGGACAGATCAGCAACATTAAGGTGGCTAACTAGGTCTGTGCTTAAAAACCACTTAGTTAATTTTCACAGAATAGAAGTTTTGGGTTTGTTTTTAAGATAAATGAAGGTCTTTTACCCATATCTTAAAAAGAACTCAACACAGTATGCTCAGATGCTGTAGGAGACTAAAAATAGAAGTCTTTAAAAATGCATGGATTAACTATACAGTAAGTGGCAGAATTTATTTTATTTTTTTTATTAAGGTGCCTAAATTAATCTTGCTCTTGTAATAAGCAACTTCATAGGTGTGTGGGGGTTTTGTGTGCATGTGTGTTTTGGTGTTTGTTGTGGGGTTTTTTGTTTGTTTGTTTCTGATTTGGAAGTTATTTGCTGCTTACTTCACATCATGTTCCACTTTTGAAGCGAAATACTGCTATAAACTAGTGGCTATTATAATCTCCAGACCTCAAAGCCCAGCACACATGGTTTTGTGAACAGATGATTTGAAATGAGTGGAACTTTCTCAATGTATTTGTGGGTTAGTATGTATGGAGGATATATATTTTATGAGGACTATAAAATTTGCTTAAAGGCCAGGTGTTGACCATCTATTTTACATCGGTAAAAAGGCTCTGTGCCTAATGTATGGGGTTTTGCTAATTTCTCTGAGACTGTGTAGATTCTTGAAACTGCTCAGCTTTCAGTCCATGGGTGCTGAGATAACACCCAGCACTTCTGGAAATCAAACGCTGTGTGTTCACTTAAGCCCATTTTTCTGGAATATGACTGAATATTTTTCTGGAATATGACTTCTGTGAATACGCTTACTCAAGCAAAGCCAATCTTTGCCAATATTTTACAATGTCCATTTTTTTTCCTCATTTTCTCAGCTTAGTGATGACTGTGGAGCTAATTTATGCTGAGGTAATCAAAACATCTTGGTTCAAAAACAAAACAATAATTGTCACAAATATAGCACATCTGCCAAACAGTAATTGTGTCTCATCTTTACATGTCTCCTTCTGTCATAAGGGAAGTTATAGTATATTTTGTAATTACAACATGTGTGAATTGACTAGTGTATGTCTGAAAGCAGTGTTTGCAAGCTCTAATAAAATTATTAAATTTCATTAGTATTAGCACATATATAAAATAAAAAGAAGACACTCTACACTCTGTATGATACTTGCTAACTACAGTTACTGGACTGTTCCTAAATTCTGTTACTTCTAAGCCCTATTCCTAATTAGCTAAGCCTGGGTCTAATATGATAAAGTGAATAAGCAAAATCTTACATTTCTGTATGAGGTTTTATTCAGACCACGCCTGTGAACTTCAACCTGATTTGTGCAGGAAAATCCTTGTGCACTGCCTTACAGTCTACTCTTAGGAATTTTATGACTTTATATTTTACAGATAATATTCAGATAACAATGCCTGTAAATATATGCTGCTTGTTGAACTTAAATGCCTGAAGAAGAAAATGGGAGGTTAATATATTGATAAAGTAGAGCAGGTTTGCTTCTGCCTCTCAAAAAAGCCGCTTTCATAATCAAGAAGGACTAATATATGCTGTACTACCTTAATTCAGTGCCATGTGTGTATGCATGAAGATATGGTCTGTAATTACATGGTTACAAAGCGTTTCTGAATGGAGCTGCATGGGGATATGGATGAATAAGTACTGTGCAGGGATGGCAGAAATGAGTTTAGAGCCTCGCCATGTTTGCTGATAAATTCAGAAAGTGTGTAGTGAAGGAGGCTGAGGATGCCAGGAAGAGAAATAATGGGGTATGCTTAAGACAACTGGGGAACTTGCTTCCATATCTGTCTTTGCTGGATAGATCTATTTTTTTATCCTAAGCAGGTCACCTTACCCAGACTTCATAGGAGTTCACTGACTGTGTGGCCTTCATTTTCTGAGTGCTTGATTTGAGGCTGTACTATAGTGTTAAATAAGTGCTGAACACACAGAGCTGCAAATGAAAGCAATCAGTGCTGTGCTTCGAGCATATAAAGTGCTATATATTGCTATGTACTTGGAAAAATTGTGTCCCATCTATATCAAACTGAGTTCTCCGAGTTGGTAGATTTTTTTTAACCTCAATCTTTCTATTCTTTCCCCTTCTGAAATTGCAGAATTGCCTACTCGTCTCTTCGGACATAATGAAGATAAATTCATAATGTTTGTACAGCAATAAAAAGTCAACATTGAAATTAATAATTTGGCTTTCAGAATGGGTTGAAGAGACGTAGTAAATAAAGCATGTGTCCATATCCTAAATAGTGAGAAAAAAAAGAAAATCTTGAATAGCATTTCACTAAGTAAGTATGGGTGATTTTGTGCAGTGAATAGGACAAGAGGCTTTGCCATAATGTAGAGCTTGATCAGGAAATTAAAGATTGTGTCGCAATGGAAGTGCGTTGATTTATTTGTTAAGATACTATGGTGTTTTACTTCTGTGATACTATTAATGGATCTAAAAGCATAGTCGTTTTGTTTGTTTTCATCTATAGTCTCATATTTATTTTTCAAAACTTAAACTAGAAAAAAAAAGTTATTGTTGTACTATACTGAAAGTCAGATGAAACATCACTGGGTTTAGATTTGCTATGCAAACTCCTTTTACTAGAGCTATTCAAACCAACTGAGACTAGCAGAAGTTTTTTGTCCTCACTGTGGACAAGCACTGGTGAAGGGTAGTGTGGTAAGCCAAAAAAATATTTATAGGACTGGAAAATCAGAAATTTAATTTCAGAGTGTGGGGGACAACATGTTTTACTTGCACTAATTTCCAGGATCTTTGCCTAACAACCACTATCTTTACCTATCATTTTCTCTCCACATCTATCCTCTCACTATTTTGTATGTAATTTTACCACCCCACCAGTGATCTCTATTTTTCTTGCTTACTTCTGCTGCTCATTCTTCAGACACCCCTTCTATAATTCTAGTCCGTTCCCAGCTCCCTTCCTCATCCATCCATGCATGTTCACACCCCTGCTGACTGCCAGCTTTAATATTCCTGCACAAGCCTCTCAGCACAAGCCTCTCAGCATGTCTTAATGTCTTTGCCTCATTTGCTTAGTAGATTACAGCGCTCTGCATTTTTGGTCCCAGCCAGCTCTATCTCCTGAAGTCCAGTTTGCTGCTGGAATTTAGTACACTGTTAATTCTAGTCCTAATCTCCTGACTTCTACCTATTTTTCATTCGATCCTAATTGCCACCTCAGTTTCTCCTCCTCCATCCTGTGGTCTTTCATGTCATTTTCCTTGGACACGTTCAGTTTACTTCTCCGCCATTCCTTCTCTAAACCACAAAATCGCACTTCCATACTTCTTTTGCTTCTGCCAACCTGCTAGCACAGGTGGAACAAGCTGCTTCTGTTCTGTTATAGCAATGAGATCCCAGTGCACTGCGCAATGACAAACAGCAGCAAAAGAATAATAATAAGAAGGCAAAGTTCAGTTTTACAGTAGCAGGGATGCTATAGTTGCAGTCTGGTTGTACAGGGAAGCTGCCACGAGAATTTGTATTTTAGAAAACCTATATAAGCTGCAGTTCCTCTGTGAGGATGGCATGTACGTGATTTAGTACACATAGGAACTGGGTGAAGGGGTTTGTGGGGGCTCTGTGGGATGTGACTGAATATGCACTTTGGTGAGCTCTCAGCACTGTGGGAAGTGTAAGTGTGTTCAGTGATTACAGAGTCCTAGGAGAATTTTAGCTCTTCAGTACAAACAGCTATTCCGAGCATGGGTATGCAGAATTTTCAAAACTATATTGCTTGGCTGAATTTTGGCAGTTTAATCCAAGATGGCACATACCAGACATCATCCCGTCGGCCAAATTTTGTCTTCCAGCTTAAAATCATCAGAACAGTAAAGGTTTCCAAAACATATGTATAAATGTAAAAATCTGTTTGTCCTAATCCTGTTCTTAGAAGTAGATGAATAATTTTGGCTGAAATAAAAAAAAAAAAAAATGTACACGATATCCAACCTGCAGCAGAGATTCAGTGCAACTGATTTCAGACCAAGCACTTAAAGTTTACTGAAGTTATAAGCAAAAGAAAAAAAAGGCATATGTATGGTGGGAAACCTACCTTAAACTTACAAATGGGTGGCCCTATCAACTTTTCTGGGGTCATTAAGAACAAATTTTAAGTTCAGGCCTTGTCCAGGGGCTTTCTCTGAAGTATTTTCAGTGCTATCAACAGAACCACCTGATAAGGCATTTCAGGGTCTTGCCTAAATTGACATTGTAGATTTGTGCTCGTTAAGCAGTTGTGAGCAGGGACTCTATAGGCGAGGGATGTCCTTTGCTTCCACAGAGACAGAATTATACTGCTGACAATGAAAATTAATGGGATAGGGGTGTGTGTGTTATTTAAACTATGCATGGGACAAAAACTATTCAAATTAGACAAACATGTAGCAAAGGTAATAGTAGTGTAGTATACTACACATTAAGAATTTAAAAAAAAAAAAATGAAAGAGGAAAAGATGGAGGAAAATATCTAGAGTGTTACACTGAATTAGTAAAAAGAGAAATGGTTACAAATAAAGCCACCCGTGACATTCTGTTGCTGTGATACAAGAAACTACAGCAAAACTTGGTGACCTGAAATGCCTGACTTGGCCCTGGGAGAACCCCTAGATATAACTGGCATTTTTGAATTTAGAAGAACCGTGTATGCAGTTTACTCTATTTCAGTATTTATGAATTACCCATTACTGTACTAAGAACCAATCAATGTTGCTCATCTTCGGAGCATGCCTTGCAAGTGCCTCCAACAAACTTGACAGTGGACTTGAGTTTCAAGCCTCAGAGTAATCAATAGGATAGTATAATCCCTGTCCTAAAACAATGCAGCAAGAAGAGACCAGCTTTAGGTACTGTAGCGTAGCACTCAAATTGAAAGGCTCCTGTAGGCTCTTATGGATTAAGGGGACAGAGATTTGTCATGTTATGGCTACAGATCCCAAACACACTAAAATACTATAATACAAGTCAGAAACATTCCACAAAACTTCCTAATACTTGAGTAATGACACAGAATCTTGTTATGCAAATTTTCCAGATTGGGACGGGATGGAGGCAAGGAAAGACAGTAACAGAAGGGGACAGGAGAGAGTAGGGAGGCAGGAACATACTACTGGTTTTTGCTACTTTTGCAAGTTTTGATGAGCAGCCTTTTATCCTTTCCTTCTGTGTCAATAACAGAACATGTGTCAGTATACTGTCTTTTGTATAGTACAGATACAGCTGATCCAGGAAGCCCAGGTTTTACAGGAGATTTTTGAAGGAATTTGCAGTGGAAGTCTTGGTGAATATTCATACACATTGCTCAAGCATTGTGATCTAGGTTGGAGAAAGAGCTCAAAGCACCTGTGTTATCTTTTCAAAAAACCAAAGGGTACTTCATGTATGCGTATGTTAAAGAAGCCAAATTTTTGAACACTTAAGACTTAAGTGATATTTGCAAAAAATAAGTTTGTAAAAAATCCATGGACTTCTCTATATGCTATTGAATATTTGTCAGGTAACTGCGGAAAACAAACAAACAAGCCCAAATGAAATAATTCTGTACACATTAAAAAAAAAAAAAATCAGAAGAGACAAACCATGTTTATGTTCAGGGAAAAATTTATTCACTGCAAATAGATCACCTACTTCTGCCTGCAACACTTAACATCAAGAAAGGGGAATATTTGAACTGGAGGTCTGTAGTTAGCTACATGGCAAGGCATAGTACAAGAATTTATTCAGGTCAGAAAAAACTATACTTAAAAGTGGAAAGAAAGCCAAAGTGATGTTAATAAAACTGAACATAAGTTGGCTAAGAGGAGAAAATATGTGAAAGTACCTAGAAGAGCTAAACAGGAATTGTTAAAGCACCTCAGAAATAGAAAGACTGCAGAAGAGTCATTAGGTCTGCTGGACCACCAGAGGATAAAGAGTTAACCCAAAATGATCTGGAGATGGCAAAGAAAATAAATTCTTTTACTTGAGTATTCTCAAAAGGCAAAGGAGAAATATATGCACTAACAGATTTCTTTACAGATAATTTCAGAGACATACTGTTTGTGAGCCAAAAAAAGAAAAGAAAGAAAGTCTGGAAGGTAGATGAGAAGGATTTTACAGTGCTCTTCAGAGAGAGACCCAAAAACTGAGTCACTAATAAAATATGTCATTTAAACGACATTTTAAATGAGCTGTTAATTAACATTGTGGATTTCTTTGTAAATGCACTCTAAAGACTTATTCTGGAAACTGTGAATGGGAGAGCCAATCTCACCAATTGCATGATGTATAGGAAACTCAGCTCAAGTAGAAGGTAAGAAAAAATGCAAGACATCAGGGACAGTAGAAGAGTTTGTATATGAAGGGACATTGAACATGCAGGTTGAACAGCAACACAAAAAAGTAAAACAAGGCTGAGCAAGAGTTATAAAAAAAAAGGTGAATGAATCTTTCAAGATCCAGTATTTTTTTTTTTTCCCACAGGCTAGAAAGGAGCACCCAGTAAACTGGTGAAGGTCATGAGGAGACTCTCATTGACTTTCTGATCTTTGGTCACACTCTTAGGCTTGGGTTCATCCACCTAACTTCCAGAATTTAGCTGCCATGTCAGGATGAAAAGTCTCCACTCCAAACACTAAACTTCACTCTAAAATCCCTCTGTATTCAGGGAGGAATAAGACCACTCAGCCTGTGTAAAGTCTGAGTTGCTCCCTGAAGATACCTGTCTCTCCCTCCATAGGGAGGAGACTTAGAGCAGTGCCTGAAATTAGGTGTATCCAGCCTGTAAAATAAGAATTAACAGTAAGGTTTAAGTTTCTTTTCTAAATAACCTTGATGGAAATGTATTAGCCTTCAAGTCAGACAATGCTAGTGCTCTTCATGCCTTCTGCTGATGGGGGAAACAGCAGTTTCTGTGAACTGTGATGGCAGCCAAAAGAAAAGTACCGACCGGTTGGAAAAGTTTGACGGTTCTCCATATAGATTCATGCTTCAATGCCTTTCTGGAGATGGCCAAGTAAGAAAAGTATCCCTTTTTGCATAATAAATGATTAACTGTACATCTTCAATCACATCTGGAAAACATTGCTGAGTTTCATTCTGAATAGCTGACATTCTCTATTAATGGTTTTGTCAGCATATGCTTTTTTTGCCTCTTGCAGCATATTTGATAAAATATTAATGTAGAAATAAAACAACAAAAATATAATACACAGATTTCCCCATTTTCGGATAAATCAGTATGGCTCAGCATAAGTTTACCAACTTTTTTTTTCACATTTTATACCATCATCAGAGTAAAACACACTGATTTTTCCGATTTACTCTGAGACTATGGGAGGAAGACTAGAAAGCAATCATTCCCAGCCAGCAATGAGAGAAAAGGAGAGCTTGCTCAGCAGCCAGACTGGAAAGGACACCCCACCCTTCTAAACGTCTGGTGAGAACATGCCTTTTGCTTCTCCAGGAGCTGGAAGGAGAGGAGGGGAGAGGAGAGAGGAGAGGAGAGGAGAGGAGAGGAGAGGAGAGGAGAGGAGAGGAGAGGAGAGGAGAGGAGAGGAGAGGAGAGGAGAGGAGAGGAGAGGAGAGGAGAGGAGAGGAGAGGAGAGGAGAGGAGAGGAGAGGAGAGGAGAGGAGAGGAGAGGAGAGGAGAGGAGGAAAGGAGAGGAAAGGAGAGGAAAGGAGAGGAAAGGAGAGGAAAGGAAAGGAGAGGAAAGGAAAGGAAAGGAAAGGAAAGGAAAGGAAAGGAAAGGAAAGGAAAGGAAAGGAAAGGAAAGGAAAGGAAAGGAAAGGAAAGGAAAGGAAAGGAAAGGAAGGGAAAGGGGAAAGGAAGGGAAAGGGGAAAGGAAAGGAAAGGAAAGGAAAGGAAAGGAAAGGAAAGGAAAGGAAAGGAAAGGAAAGGAAAGGAAAGGAAAGGAAAGGAAAGGAAAGGAAAGGAAAGGAAAGGAAAGGAAAGGAAAGGAAAGGAAAGGAAAGGAAAGGAAAGGAAAGGGACAACAAAATCCCAACCAACCAAACAAAAAATGCCAACAAAACACCCAACAACCAAAGAGATTAGGAAATAATAAAGTGTTGGGCCAGTCTTTTCTACCTTCAGAAGCGAAAAGAAGTAGGGTAGATGAAAGCTGCCTCTCTGCAGCAGCCAGAGGGGTGAGGCTGAACATGGCAAGTGGGGAATACTGGCTGCTGGGTGGAGCAGGTGCATAAAGTGGGTGTGATCTGTGACATTCCTTGGGAAGGAGCCACCACAGCATGCTCTGTTCAGACGGTTTTGCAGTCTCCTCTGACACAGTAATACATTTCAACCAGAAGAAAACAAGCATTAGACCGCTATAAAAATTCAAATGATGCACCACAAAACAAAACGGTACAATTTGATACTAACTGCCAGTTAGCAATTTCTGGTCAATATGATGATCATCAACTAATTATAGCCTTGTTTGCGGGAACTTCAGCCTTCTAACAGCTATAGTTTTGAATATAACACAGTGATTAGAAACAGTTATTAGCGAGTTGGTGCTGTTATTCCCCTTGAGTCCCTAAGTGAGAAATTAGAAATCCTATTTGAAGATGAAATATGACCACTAGAGGATGCAGTCAAGATCCTGAATGAGTGAGGCATCCTGTTCCTCATTCATGCTCTGCAAGACCAGACAGAAAATAGAACAAATCCTTTCTGGAATATTTGTGTGAATAAATGGCAATCCAGACATCAGGGAGAATTTCTCAACTAAGTAGCGTAACTAAGATAATCTGGAAGTAAATCCACAACCCCTGCTTTTAGTTAACTTTTGCTTCTCTTGCATATTCTGTGGATTTTTTTTCTTTTGTTAGGCATTCTTCCTTTCCCTACATTGTCTCTCCAATCCACCCTTCCATTATCCTTTGCTACGGGCTACCTTCTCATCCTGATAGTTAATCTCAATAAGTCCTTCACTCTGCCAGTTGTACCTAGGATACACCTGTACTAAACACTTATAGGTACCTTTGATTCAGCTATTTATTGAATATATTGAATAACAAACCTCAATTATTTTATAAAATATCTCATTTTATATTTATTTACTTACCACTTTAGTCAATTGATTTATTCTTTCCCCATCCATCCGGCCCTCAACCACAAACACTTGCTTAATCTTACTTTCTCTCTCATAACCACAATTACTCACCCGCAACTAGGAGATCATCCTTATTTAGGAAATTACTTGCAATTTGGAGAGGGCAAAAGGGATACCAACAACAACAACAACAACAACAAAATCCAGGACCAAAACAGGAACCACTGGCTGTTGATTGATATACCAATGATGTTAAAAAACACCACCAGAATCAGCCCTTGAAAATAGTATGTTTCTTAAATAGTCTTGAAGACAGACTTGCAAAGCTGCTCACCAGTAGGGAAACTTCTCTGATAAAACACAGGGAAAAGTGACTGATATGCCTCCGTGATTATCACAGTGCACTTAAATTATAGAAGATTGTTTCAACTCGGCCATGTCTTGTTTTAACTATTCAGTATTTTATTTCAAAAAATATTCTTTGTTTCTCTATACCTTCCCTTGGATATGCTGGATACATTTATTCAGTAAGTCAGGCCTTTCTAATCTGTGCATGAACATTCATCTAATTTTGCTGCTGGTATCCGCTATTCAACTTTGGCTGAGACCTGGGTTTTGCAATTGAAATCATGACACATCTTGACTTCATCAGGCTGGGGAAGGTCATAAGGGTCTTCCTTCATAAAATCGATATAGAATTGCGACCTAAGAGTGTAGATTAACATATTAAAATATATGACATAGAATATATAGTATCAACTGAGTAACGTTAACACTGAAGCTTAACTTTTCAGTTTTCCCTTATTTTACAGTTTTAGTGCAGACGGCTAACCTCATTTTTGTGTTTAATTCGAAGTCAGTTGTGAGGAAAAAGGTTGATAATGGTTTAACTCAAGAGATCCAACATCAAAAGAAATTTTCAACATTTGGACAAAATAAAACCAGGTGTGAATAAAATATCATATTGCAATAGTGAGTGTTATTAAAGCCATTAAAGTACATTTGAATCCAGTGTTCTATTCATTTTCAAAGCTGACATTTGTAAATGTATATAGGCAGGACTCTTGTAAATTTAAAACAGAGCATTAGGACTTGCTCTGGAATCTGCAGCACCGTCACACTGTGTTTTGTTGATACATAATAACTGATAATTTTGTGTCTTTGAGCAGGGACCATCACAGTTTTGTAACTGAATAGTGTCCTTGTTGTTTAGCATATGAAGTAAAACCAAAAATATTACTAAAAAGAGATGTTTGTAACATCTTGGTGTAGGTATGTAGTGTCTTTGATAGAACACTTCATTACATATCCCCTTCTAATGGATGGTCTTAAGGATTTTTTTTGCAATTTGCTCACTGCTTTTAAGTTAGAGCTGTTTTATTTCCATCTTGTTCCTTTGATAAATGTCGTGACAGTGTGAATCTTAGACAGCCTTTCTGTAATTTTGAAGGAAAATAGGAGAAGTTGTATTATCATTTCTGTCTATGAAATTTATTTCTGAAGTGAATGCCATACATATTTCTGAAATGAATGCCAAATGTATTTTCTAGAAGTGAGTACCATTGAAAGCCAAGGCAGGCAATTTATACCATGCATAATAATGATATTAATTTTTATGGTGTGTATAAGTTACATTTTGATTAGTTTTTTGCATGATTAAAAATTTGCAAAGCCTTTATGGCCCCCAGGAGCCTACCTGTAATAAACAGCTCTCACCTTCCAAACCATAAAACAGGTCTGCAGTGCTTGAACATTAGAGCTAATTGCCTTGCTACATCAAAGGGAGCACCGCAAGTCTGAGAAAAATCACAGAAGGGGGGTGGAAAGTGGGGGGCAGTTTCACCTCTAAAGGTTATGTGTTTGTGGCTTGGTAGAGCCCTGTAAAGTTATGGCCTCAGAACTGCTGTTTGCGATTAAGTTGATGGGGAAAGTCTATCCCGCAATCTCTCCCTGCTGCTGACACAGAGTCTTTGTTCACATTCAGATTTCTCAAACTGTTGCCAGGGTCAGGCTGAGGTCAGACACCGCGATGATGTATAGGAGAACATGTCTGGGAATTTCTCTCACACTTAAAACACATACCAGAAAAACAGAAGAGCACCCTGCAAAAATTGTCTGATGAGACCCAGATGATACTGTAGCTTTTCTTTTAGTACCTTCATAATTTTCTTTCTCTTTGCCTGACACACACACAATGTTTTATTAATATGTGCCACGATAGCCCTTACAATTTTATGTCCCCTCAAGATAAGGACACTCAGTAGCACTTTGACACTTCATTTTCCAGCCCAGGGGGACTGGGCCAGTAAATCTAGTAAAAGAAGCAACGCGTCCGTTCCCAAGGATGAGTCGAAAAGGGATTGCCATCGGCTCCGTGAGGCCACGGGGCCTGACAATGGATACGAGCCTCATGTGTGCTCGCTCGACATTAACACAGCCCGAGCCGGGCATGATCACAGGCTCACAGCATCCCGAACCGCGCTCCCCCGCCACCCTGACAAACACAGCCCCGCATCCAGCTGCGACAGGGATGCCTACCATGTTTGATTAGCTATCATCGCGGGAGGGGGTGGGGGGCCGCGGGGCTGGGAGCGCTGAAACTGTGTATAGGGGTTTCCATTTTGATGGAAAGGTTTGGTGTTTTTTAAGATGCCATTATTTTTAAAAGAGGGGACCGTCTTTCTCCCTGTGTTGTTCCAAAAAGTAGGCACACATGCTTAGTCCTAACCTATTGTATTTTGATGTCAATGCAAAACACATCGATCTGTGGGTGAGATTTGTTGGTTTTCTTTTTTTTTTTTTTGTTAGGATTCCAAAATTGCAGCTGTGTTAGCTGTGTTTTTCTCTTCTGATTTACAAAAGGTTTTGCAGAGAGTTGAGAATCAGATAGGTGCGCCGCATCGATCTGAGGGTTGTTTGCCTGGGCATACAGTTTCAGTGCATGGTTGGCAAGTAAGGCACTAAGCAGCAATTTTTTTGTGCTCAGCTGCTACATATGACAGAGGATATTTCATTCGGCTGTCAGAATGTTATTAATAAAACATGGGGTGCGAAGAGGGCCACTATTTCCCCTTTCAATCACTATAGCATTTACAATGAAAATTTTATGCAGTGTGTAATTTTCGGTTAATGCTTGACACTTAAAATGTCGGTAGCTGCATTTTGTATGGTTCCTGAAGGGTTAATTGTATCATGTTCCTTGCATAAAAGCTCTGCTTATCAAAAGTGAATAGAAGAGTGTATGCAAATGTGTGTCTGTGACCTTTTGCCTTTCCAGGGTTAATTTATATGGTCATTAAAGATTTTATGAAATTGAGCGGCCTGGTGCTTCGAATCTCATTTTACCTTCACCTCCTAATTTATATAATTCCTACCTGAACTAGGAAATATGATTTTTTTTTTTTTTTTCTTTTTTTTTGAGTGTGTGGTGCAATGAAAACAGCATGCTGTGCTGTAGGGAGTTCCAAGTCTGGTTATCTGGCATTACTCAGATTGCTAAAAATTCATTAAAAAGTGACATCAGCACAGTGAGAGACAAATGATCACAGGATGAAAAGGAACAGTGGGCCTTTCACGGATTAGTGCTACACAGCCCCAGCATAGAAGCTAACTGCATAAACAGATTAATCCACCAGTAGCAGCATAGCTAAGATTTACCGAATAATTAAATGGGCTTGAGTTACTGTGAAGATTTCCATGTAATCTAGCTGGTGTGAACACGTAAGTGAGGTGTGGGTTATGCTGCTTCCTCAGAAGCCAGAGACCAAGTTGCATCATTTATCCTGAATGGCTCCCCCTGGAGACAAAATTTGAGACTTCTCCCACAAAGCCAGAGGTTTATATTTAATACAGTACCTAATGCCTAATACTTACTTACTGCAATTAGCGGGATACTGCTGCACTAATAGGATTTATATTTGAATTCTCCCCCTTTTTTTTCCTTTTTTTTTCTTTTTTTTTTTTTTTGGCTCCAAGATGCATTTTTACATGTGCTTGCTTTTGTTCCAGCCTGTGTGGTGTGTGTGTGCATGCGTGTGCATGTAATATAACACAGATCATTTCTAGCCAAAGAATAGGAAATGACAGGCTTTAAATCTGTCACACTGGTGTAAGTGGGTACTCTGATAAAGACGTGGTCAGAATTTCTGGATAGATTTTGAAATATTGCAAATTATTCATAATTAATTTCCAACCTCTTTAAAGTGCTGCTTTTTCCCTTGTCTTCCACCCACCCCTCCTTCCCCCTGTTTTGCCACTCTCTGTTAGTACTGTTCATATTACAGGACATATTTTTTAACTGCTGTTAAGTGGTCACTGAGTTTCTTTTCTAAGATGTTTTCTGTGCTTATCCACAGAAGAACAAGGTGAAGATACAGAAGGGTCTGCTAAAAGTACATCAGTGGCTGTGTCTGATGATAAAGACTCAAGTGAGAGAGACAATAGTGAAGGCAAAAAATCTAGTAAAGACTCTGGTAAGATGCTAGAATTTTGTCTTCCCCTTTTTTAAAACTTATGAAATGCTCTTTCATTTTAAACTGTCTGGACATTCCCACTACTATTCATTGCATGTGCATTTTGCATGTGATTTCTATCAGTAGCCTCCCATTGACCTATTTTTAATCATAACCATCTGACAGGATAGATGCGGATAAGTTGAAGAATATTACAGGACGACCAGTGAGATTATTTTTTAATCAAATCAGTTTGTGTGCTTGTAATTTTTTAAGCGCCTTTCATTAATCTTAGCTGTACTTGTGATTCCTCTGATGGCATATTAATTTTTCATAAGCATAGGATTAGGTACCACTTGATTTTTTTCTTCAGTCAGGTTTTGCCCCCCTTTTAACCCAAAGTATGTGGGGTTTTTTGTTATTATTATTTTTTGTTCTTGCTCTCTGATCAGTTACTCCCAAGAATCTGGCCTCTTCCTGGGCATTTATTTGAGGCATTTTGAAAAAAAAATACACAAAATCCAGTGAAAAAGTTTACAGATGATTCAGCCTAAGAAAGAGGAAATATCATTGAAAACGGATTATGGGTTGGTAATTTTGATCTCCTGGAATAGACAAAGCCCAGTAATGAAAGCTACTGTCTTTGAAAACAAAACCCCTATGTCATGACATTTACTTGTGCACAAACAAACCCAGGGCCAGCATCTGGTGTAGATACCCAAGGCTTTTTCTGTGTTTGATTTGGCAAATATGTGACTTCATCCATGCTTTTTATGTATGAGATGGAAATCTATGGTCACAATGAATATTACATTGGCTACTTTTGCCGCACGCTATACCTAGTTACATTATGTTGGATTCACTGAAGCAGAAGAAGTGCTGAAACAGGTTGAAGCCTATTAGTTTCAGGTAGTCATATATCTTTTCCTTGTATGCCAATGACAGCAGCATACAAAGGAGGTTGTGTTCTCTGTAAAGACATATAGTTGTAGAGAAAATATCATTTTACATATGAGTTTCTTTACACCCAAATTCTCCTGTACAGTAATTTGCTTTTTACATATGAAACGCTTTTGGATTTATTAAAAAAAAAATCTTGTAGATGGCTCTCTCTGTGCTGGATCAATTCAGAAGACTGACTTCAAGATTAAAGCTTCCTTGTAGTTTGCTTGTTGACATGCTAAGGTCAGTACCCATCACAGATTAGAACCTCAGCTCCTCTTCAGTTGCTTTATTTTTTGAGATCAAGAGACTGAAGAAAGACCGATGATGACAAGGATGGTGTTGAGCAAGAAACAATCTTGAGGTTTAAAATATATATCCCCCTTGGCTGCCTCTCTGACTTGGAAAAAACTGACCATAAAGGTAAAGCCCTACTCCCAAACGAATGTAGCTACCAGCTCATGGTCCGTCTTGTCAGCGGCTGTGCTGGACATTCACCAGGAGTGGGGTGACAGCCACTGCACACTCTGCCTAGGGGATACTGGGACCAGCTTCATGGAGTTTATCAGCCCTCTCTTTTTCTGAAGCAGGTCCATTTATAGTTGTTCAAGAAAGAATACAGTATTAAAGCTTCAGGAAAAAAAAAATAGATGGAATCTAGAAAAAAATACTGAAGGGGAATTCTCAAAATTCCGTCAGGATTAGCCACTCATAAGGGCCAAGTTTAATTAGGACAAACCTATATCCAGATGCCTACTGGGTGCACTACAAAAAAAGGGCATAATTGTTCTTCATTGCTGTGCCAGCAATTACACAAATAACTTTGCAGCAAGATTCATTTAAAAACAAGGGGTGAAATACATGATTGCCTTTGTGCTTTGCAGAAAATAGTTTGAACTGTAAAATCCTAAATATTTTAGAAACTTTTATTTTCCTAATCTAAATTAATTCTGCATATGTAACATTCAGACCATCATCTTAGTTTTCACTCAGCTGACAAGTATTTCTAATGACTGCATAACTGCTTATGTATAATTGAATGTTAATTTGGGCTTTCTCATGAATTGAGTGTTGCGAGTCTTGCCAAAGAAATCTCAGGAAAACCAATAAATTAATCACAGTACTAACAAGTTAGACAGGAAAGTGGTGTGACCCCTCTTTAGCATAGAATCTATTAGACGAGAAAGGATTAACATGTATTTAGTAACAGTATGTTTGTGTAAGCTGTTGTGCTGTATTGCTTACCTTATCTCAAGGAGTAGAGCTTTCAAAATGAGACTTGGCAATATGCAAGTTATATTTGTTGAATATTCATTCAGAATAGAAAAGCCTACTAATGCCTCATTTATATTGTCATTTAAATCTAGTGCCACTTTAGATTAATTATAATCCAAATTACAGCTCTATGCAGTGCAAGAATTAATATGGAATTTATCCAGATTAATACATTTGCATTGAAAATGTAATATGTCTCTGCCATGGCTAAGGGGAGCACTTTTTAATAAGGTAGTAAACATGAGGAAAGATGGAAATTAACCTTCATTATTGCAATGAAAATTATCCTTTCATTCTACTCTAATTAGAAAGAATACTGTACCAGTAATTATAATTTTAGAATTATTTTGAGGCTGAAAAACATCATCTGATGTGTCAGAAGTCTTAAGTTATGCAATCTTTATCAAATATATAGATTGGTAAATACAAAAACAGTATTTTGACTATAGCTTTTGCAGGATTTTTTTTTTTCACTCTTATATGTATTTTATTAACTTTCTGTTTCTTGGTAGTCACATAAACATTTTTATTTTGTGGGTTCGAAAATGTTACAAAGGTGATGGCATCTGAATCGCAGTGAATTTTGTCATTTTTGTACTAGCAATCTTACATAAGTTAAATAATTCTGTAACAGACAGGCAATCATCGACTAATCTATTTCATGGCACTTATTTATAATTAAACTTATTTTTTGAGCTTAATGTATTGAAATCATCTTATCTGTCTAAAACAATGCTGTGTATTCTATATTATAAAATGAATTACAGTTATGTTTCACAATTCAGAAAAAAAAACCCACCAGCAACAAATAATGTGTCTCAAGAATAAAAACTGCATATTTAAAACATGAATAACAACTGGATTTAGTGTTTTCCTACAGCTGCCTAGTAAGAATTGCATGCCAGTGGAACATCTAGCTGTGAAAACAGTGCCACACGGCATGCTTGGGAGCATAATATTTTCTCTCCTCTCTCCCTCCTCCTTTGGAACCCTTCCTATGAGACTATAACTTTCTTCAGCCTCCTGACAGGAAGCTCCTTAAAATGGTGAATTCAACACAGAAAGCAGAAAGTTGATATAGCAAGATGAGGCACTGAGTTGTTATAGATGAACCATTTGCTTGAGTAAGGAGCTGATCTCCTTTGGTTTTGGCATGTATACTCTGGCTTGGGGGGCTTGGTCCTCGCCATGTGCAGAGGCAAGTGGTGTCCCTGTGCCAGAGGGAAGAATCAACCCGCTTTTTTTTTGCAAAGTTCACCCTAAGTCACGGTCTCAGTTACTTTACTATGGGCCAGATGTAACTTCAGTCGTTTAAGAAGTTACAGTGCTTGAGGTTGAATGAATCCAGAGCAACAACAACAACAAAACCAACAAAGCCCCTCTAAATTTTGACAGTTTATATAAATATCATAGTAAACATAGTAAAAAGCTGTGCTTTGTTATGCATTTATTGACCCCAGCACAGTGTTTTATAACTCTACGGTTTTATTATATTAACCACAAAAGAAAATGTAACCACCCCCATCCCCCCTTGTTTTTATAGAAACAAGAACTATGTGTTTCATGATTATTACAGGCCCTTTGAAGTAATTAAGTTATTCCATCCTGTGGTGGAAGATGATGTGTAATATTAACCTTGTGTGTGCCCAGGCGCACACAAAATGCTCTCCAAGTTAAATTTGTGTAGCAGTTACATACCACTACCAAAACACAGTTAAATGCATTTTCACAAGTGGATTTTGGAACAGACTTTGCACGCTAATTTCTGTAACAACCTGTTGAGAACAATCTACTATGATCAGGGGAAGAGAAGGCAGAATTGGTTTTGGTTTTTACATTCAGCTTCCTGTATGACAGTGTCTGTTTATACCAGCTGAGATTCTGGCCCATTCATCTTTAAAAAGGGAAATTTTAAAAGTGATGTGTGATAAAGGTAAGAAACAATAGTCAACTGTTAGATGTTTTTGACAGTTGGAAGCGAAGAGAGGTTAATAATTTGAACCTGTCCTTCTAAAAACCGTGAAGCAACCTTTCTTTGTTAATATAGTGTGTCACTTTTTTACTTCCTGTAGTTCTCATGGTTAAGACGTTTAAATAATAATGGTGTATTGCCGAGTAAATACAGATAGGCCAGGGAATACTGTATTATCATAAACTAAAGTGAGTAATAAAATGGCGTCTTATGTGATTGCATCATGTAGATTTTGCCTTTAAGCATCGCCAGCCCTTCAGGTCGTCGGCACAGCTCTGACTGAGCCATCTAAATAAGGCCTCCAGGATCAGTTCCTGCGAGGATAAAAATTCGGTGGGGCTCCAAAAAGCAGCTTGTTCGGATATTAAACCAATGTTGACAAATTGGCCATTAAAAACAGGGAAATATGGCAGGAATAAACTTAATTGCTGGTCTAAATTACACCAAAAAATAATTAGCGACTTAGAAATGAAAAACAATGTGTGGGAAATCACTGTTAACATATAAGTCATAAAATATGTTTATTTTATTTTATTTTTTGAAAAACACGCTTCAAAAAATGTCCCTGTATGATTTAGTTTTCAATTTTTTATAACTGCACCATGAGGATTTGGTATTTACCTCGAAAACAGTTCTCTTATTTTACTTCTTTTTAATGTTACTCTTTTAATATCAAATATTTCACAAAGCCTATATGAAAATAATAATCGTAAAAAGTTCTTGGCTTTGTGTTCAGAAAAATACAAGTATTTTCTTTGTTCATGTTTAGTTTGTTGCCAAAACATCTATGACCTTATTTTAAAATTAATCCTAGGTTATTGTGCAATAAGGTGCAATTTGTTCATTTATATGAACCTTATGTGGATTGAAAAAAATCAAGATAAATCTTCATGCACAGCATACAATCAGATTACCCCTGGACTATATATTTACGTTGGGTCTGATAGCAATCAATGGTTTAGCTTCATTGCATTTCAAGATGTATTTGCACCCAGTGTCCAGTGATAGTGTCCTCACCCTGGAAATAATTTAGTTGCAAATTGACTGGAAGATGGTGAAAATTGAAAGTTAAAATTAGAAATACTCATAATAAACAGCAGAAAAAAGGTCAGATGATGCCGCACTATGATGAGATTGGAATGGTTGGTAAATGAGGTTTTGTGTTTGTCGTGAGATGTATGTGACATGCCTACCCAATGTTCTTGTAATATCCAGCCTAGCAGAAGAGATTATCTGGCAAATTGACGCTGGAAAGAATTTTCTGATGGACTGGGAAATTAGAATTGCACTCTTTTCTTTGATGTGTGCAAGACTGGGTTGCATTACACAGCTAGTTCAGGCATAATATTAAATATAGTATTTAATACTTAATAGTAGAACTATCTATAGAAAACAATTATATTCTGGTTTTGATCACAAATGCCAGACTATAAAAATTCACAGTGTAAACATCTAAGGCAATCCCAAATGACTGATCTTTGTATATAATTAATATTAATTTAGCTCTGAAATCCTATTCTCCACAGTATTTCTTTTAAAGCCTCACTATATTTAGCTTCAGAATTGTAACCAGGCAGGAGTTATCAAAACAGCACAATAATCATGTTGCTCAGAGAGTTTAGAAAAGAGAGGGTAATTAAACAGCAGCAAATTAATTATTTTGGAAAACAGGATTTTTGAGCAAAAGCTGATTTGTTTTAATGTAATACACAAATTTATACTGAGCTGCTAAAGAAAGCACATTATTGATTAATCTTTAAAGGCAACCTAAGGTTATCTAAACAGCAGAGAAAAGTCCATTTTTAAATGTATTTTTAGAGTCTACATCAAGGATAAAAGTGTATTTTCACCTTTGTGCTTACCAGAGTTATTTTATTCAACTACATTTTTTCTCAGAACTCAAAAAAAAGACCCTCAAAGACAATACAGAGCTTTGGAATCGCAGCCTCTTTGTAAACCAGGATATTTGAAAGTTTAAAATATGTTCTTAAAAATTATGTTTTCGAAACAGGAATAGTCACACCAGAGAAGGAATCAAAAGTGAACACTGTGGTAGGGGCACAACAGCTTCTTCTGGCAAAAGAAGAGGATGGTGCAACTAAAAAATCAAAGCCTCCAGAGGACAATAAATTTTGTCATGAGCAGGTAAAGGAAAACGTAATAATTTAATTGCATTCTAGAACTCTTTCAAATAACTCAAGAATGAAACAGAGATGATATGCTGTTGAAATAGCAATATCAGCAAGTTATAAAAAGCACACTGACTAATATCCTGCATCTTAATTTGATTTTTTTCAGTTCTATCAATGTCCTTATTGTAACTACAATAGTAGGGACCCAAATCGCATCCAGATGCATGTCCTGTCACAGCATTCAATGCAACCTGTTATCTGCTGCCCCCTCTGCCAGGATGTCCTCAGCAACAAAATGCATCTCCAGCTTCATTTGACCCATTTGCACAGTGTGTCCCCTGACTGTGTGGAGAAACTGCTCATGACAGTAAGTGTTCCAAGTACTGATACACATGCTGCAGAAATGCACCCGGGCCCCTGGGCAATGCGTTTGTTGTGTTACAGTGTTCAGGTAGCCTGAGGAGGGAAGTGGGTCAGGACTCCTAGGTTTTGTTGCCAGCTCATCCAGTCACTGATGTCCCTTGGGAAAATGGATTTCAAAGATGCTGAAAACCTACAGTTCCTCATTGATGTTAACCTTGGAAAAATCAAGCCTGTCTATGTCTCTAAGTGCACACCTGTAAATTGGGTCTAATAATATCCAGGTCTCAGAGGTATTGTGACTCCTGTTTGTAATATAACAGGAGTTCCCCGTAGAATGGAGTTCCCAAACGTAGAAGAATTCCTGTGTATAGCTAGGCTGTACTTGCATTATAATACATGAAATACACTGTAAAATATCATTAATGGTGCTAACTGGAGAACAGAATTATCTTGTACAGAATGTCCTGTTTCTTGCTTTCTGCCTCTGCATAAAAGACCCTTTCTTTTTTCATGAATAAAATGTAAGTACGAAGCAGAAAAGCAAGTACAAAAATAGGCAGCAGTCCGATTAGGTCAGTTCTTTAGGACATGGAATATATGCTTTCAAGTACCTACCCTGGATCAGGCAGGGAGTTGAACTGGCTTCTCCATAATTAGGGTGAATGTTATAACCAGCAAATTCGATTTGGAGGATGAATCCCATTCTAGCCTCACCAGGAAAACCCTGTTCTCCACTGCAAAAATTGTACAAATCATGTTAAAATAATGAACTTCTATGAAAGAATAATGACTCGGCACCATTCAAAACAATGTCAGTAAAGACACAATCAGGTCTAGAAAGTATTTAATATTAAATCGGAGATTCACTTAGAAAACAGGCCTCCTAAGACACCCTGATTCTGGTTGTTTTGCCTTTTTAGAAGGAAATGCACTTGGAAATCTCAACGATCCACCTCCTTAAGCATTTATTTCTGTATTCATAGACTCCGCCTTCATTTATATGGTTGTGGTTGTAGCCCTATTGCCTCATTTCCAAGTAGAGTGGCAAAAAAATAAAAAAGAATTGAAAGAGCTCTTGACTGAAGGTCTAAGGTTCCTTGTGCCTAGTGCTGATGATCAAATACAGAACTGAGGATCCACAAAAGCAGTTTAAAGTTTTCTTTCTTCTTTTATTTTCCTTGGGTTTCTATTAACTCTAGCTCTGCCAGACCATGTAATTTTGGCCCACCACAAGGAAAATGCCATAGAAATTTAACTTTAGCAGACCCTTTTAGGAAAAAATGTGGAAAAAATGGAAAAAGAAAACCTTTCTACTGAGGATTATTAGCTTTCTTTTCAAGTTCTCCATGATTCCCTCTATGCTGATAAGAGCACAACTTTGAAATCTCTCCTGTCAGGTCATGTGGACTTATTGCACTGTTCCTGAGAGGAAAAAAATGGTTGTTTGACAGAAAAAGAGGTTGAAAAACATAATCTGCATCATCTAAATTTTCCTAGTTGCTAACACTAATATACTCTGTCCATATCTGAACTCTCTGATGACAAAATAAATAGCATTTATCTTTACCCACACCATTGTTTTTTAGAAGTCCTTCCCTCCCTCCCTCCCAAACAAAATCAAAGTCACTATTCCTCTGAGAGGATCATATTAATACCATGTTTAAATTATAAATATACTAAGCCCAGGGCATTTAAAAATTTGTCTTGAATTTTTTTTTCCAATAGGCAATTGGTATAAATACACACATACATATATTTATAATTCTTATGTATCCTAATAAAGATTTAAAATAATTTGTGCTTACCAGAGAACAAAGGGTATTTCTACTCATACTTAGTAACATACGTAGCTCCCATTATTATAGTACGTTACCACTCAGAAATCTCTTCTCTGAATATTCTTGTTACTTCTGTAAGAAGTAAGGAAGTACTATCCTTATGTCAGAGATGAGGAGCTGCAGGACAATCTGAACTGATTTAACCAAGGTCATTTAGACAGAATCTGGCAGTGCAGGAGTTTGAACCCAGTCCTGCTAAGTCTTAGTCTTAATGCCTAGACAACCGTTTATTTCAGATATGAGTGTGTTTTAAAGAGCTAAACAAGAAGAAAACAAGAAGTGTTGAGCAAATATTCATGTCACCTTACTAAACTGAGTACTGTTAGACACCTATAATAGTACATCCATCAAAGACTTCTGTCTATAATTTGAAAGCATAACACACATTTGGAAGCAGTCTGAATAAGATACGTAAGCAACTGAAGACAAGAAAGAGAAAAATCATGTTTCAAATGGAAAGAAGTTTTTATTTATGTATGGAAATAAACTTATAATTTTCTTTCAACAATCATGGAAGGTCCAGCATTTGTTTAAAACACAATACAGGTGCAGTGAAGTGGGAAAGCCCTTAGTCAAGAACTGACTGGTGACCATATCTCAACATTTTATCTGTCTGTGAAGGATGTCCAAGGAGAATTCCCCTGATAAATCCAACCAACTGGACTTAGCCGTCAAAACCTTTGTGGTGACATTGAGACCAATGTCAAAGACTGAACCAAGATCTCGGTTTAGTATTGTCAATCTTTGATCCTGATATGGTGAATCTTTAGAATTATAATTTCATATTGCTGTATAGTATTAAATAGTGTGACTTGTCCTGTAATAAGAGCGTGTTCTTGGTTTTCAAAGGTTCCTGTACCGGATGTCATGATGCCCAATAGTATGTTATTGCCAGCAGCTGCTTCAGAGAAATCTGAACGTGACACACCTGCAACAATTACAGCTGAGGGATCTGGGAAATATCCAGGTATGCAAGAAAAAGCCCAGACGTAAAAACTAAGCATGGGCAACTTACGAATTTAGAAACCACTGGTTTCTTAGTAAAGTGAATCCTGTTTTGGCTTGCACATAGCCACAGAGACAAAAAGAGAAAAATTACAAGGGGCCTGGATTTGGCTGACTGCAACCATGCAGAGCTACTAGGATGCACATATATGCCACATGTATGTTGCTTGTGGTAGTGGCCTAGCCGCTTTGAAGGTAAGACCCTCCTTCTTTAACCAGCAAATAGGACCCAGTCCTAAAAGGCAGTGGCACTTTCACAAACATCAGTGGATAACGGTAGGCAAATGATCCTGCCTGCCTTTCCGTAGCAGATTTCTTATCCTGGACTCTTACTGTATTCTGTGCTGTGAAGCTACTTTGCTGCTTCTCACAGCATGCTCTTCCCTCTCTCCTCAGACCACCTTCTTCCTCCTTTCTAATCACCTGTCCTACCTGTTGACTGCATTTGAAATCCCTCCCTCTTCCCTACTGTTGTATTTCTTTTTCTTTTTTGGTGCTCCCATTGTACCAATAAACCCCTGCCTTATGACAAAGAGAAGCCCTGTGCCACTCCCAGGCCCACTGCCACTGCCATTCTGATCATCATGCTTGGATTTTATTACTTTTTTTTAACTTCATGTTGGTCCTGTCTGCTTTATTCTCTGAGGGAAAGATGGGTGGCTATGCTTTGCTAGACCAACACGTGGTGTACCAGATGCCTCTCTTAATTTCTGATTTAAAACAAACCCAAATATTAATACTATGTGCTATTCTCTTCTACTTGTGTAAAATACACTTAACTTTCTTTAACTAGGTGAAAATCCTGTGGATGAGAAAAATACCCCTGGGACTGATGAATCAAAAACTGGAATGGAAATTAAGACCGAGGAACAGAAGCCACCTAAGGAATCTACTGAAACGCCAGATTGGAATAAGAGCAGCAGTAAAGATATAAAGACCACTGACTCAGTGACGGATCAGCTAAATGAACAGCAGAAGAAGCAACAGCTCTCTGTTTCTGACCGCCATGTCTATAAGTACCGCTGTAACCATTGTAGCTTGGCTTTTAAGACTATGCAGAAGCTTCAGATACATTCCCAGTATCACGCTATTCGGGCAGCTACCATGTGTAGCCTCTGCCAACGTAGCTTCCGTACATTCCAGGCTTTAAAAAAACACTTGGAAGCAGGCCACCCTGAACTCAATGAAGCTGAACTTCAGCAGCTGTGTGCATCTTTACCTGTCAATGGTGAACTCTGGGCAGAAAGTGAAAGTATGGCGCAAGATGATCATGCGCTAGAACAGGAAATAGAAAGAGATTATGAGATGGACCAGGAAGGTAAAGCAAGTCCTGTAGGAAGTGATAGTAGCTCTATTCCAGATGATATGGGCTCAGAACCAAAGCGGACCTTACCTTTTCGAAAAGGGCCAAATTTTACTATGGAAAAATTTCTAGATCCATCTCGCCCATATAAGTGTACAGTGTGTAAAGAGTCCTTCACCCAAAAGAACATTCTCTTGGTCCACTATAACTCAGTGTCCCATCTACATAAACTCAAAAAGGTTTTGCAGGAAGCATCAAGTCCTGTCCCTCAAGAAACCAACAACAGCACTGACAACAAACCCTACAAATGCAGCATTTGCAATGTTGCGTATAGCCAAAGCTCTACATTGGAAATCCATATGAGATCTGTGCTTCATCAGACAAAGGCAAGGGCTGCAAAATTAGAACCAAGTGGTAACATAAGTAGCGGAAATAGCGTAGCAGGGAATGTTAATAGCCCCAGCCAAGGAATGCTAGAATCTATGAGCTTACCAGCAGTTAACAGCAAAGAAACACATTTAGATGCCAAAGAATTAAATAAAAAGCAAGCTTCTGAATTAATTTCTGCTCAGCCTACGCATCACCCACCCCAGTCACCAGCACAACTTCAAATGCAGCTACAGCATGAACTGCAACAGCAAGCTGCGTTCTTTCAACCCCAGTTTCTAAACCCAGCTTTTTTGCCTCATTTTCCAATGACACCAGAAGCACTGCTGCAATTTCAACAGCCTCAGTTCCTTTTCCCATTCTATATACCTGGGACAGAATTCAGTTTAAGCCCAGATCTGGGTTTGCCTGGTTCTGCGACATTCGGTATGCCTGGAATGGCTGGTATGACAGGATCACTGCTAGAAGATTTGAAGCAGCAGATACAAACTCAGCACCATGTTGGCCAAACCCAGCTACAGATACTGCAGCAACAAGCACAGCAGTATCAATCCACCCAACCTCAACTTCAGTCCCAGAAACAGCAGCAGCAAAGTAGCAAGCTGATGAAAGCGGAGCAAAATACCTTAATAAGTACAGACTGCCAGCTGATAAAGGATATGCCATCATATAAGGAGTCAGAAGAAATTTCTGAGAAACAAGAGAAGCCAAAGCAAGAATTTACTAATGAAAATGAAGGACTAAAAGAAAGCAAAGATATGAAAAAGCCAAAATCCTCAGAACCGGCCATTCCACCACCCAGAATAGCTTCTGGAGCAAGGGGAAATGCAGCCAAAGCTTTGCTGGAGAACTTTGGGTTTGAGTTAGTTATCCAATACAACGAGAACAGACAAAAAGTGCAGAAAAAAGGCAAGACTGGTGAAGGTGAAAACACAGACAAACTGGAATGTGGAACCTGCAGTAAACTCTTTTCCAACATTCTTATTTTGAAAAGTCATCAAGAACATGTACATGGACAGTTTTTTCCATATGGGGCGTTAGAAAAGTTTGCCCGACAGTACAGAGAGGCATATGACAAGCTTTATCCAATATCTCCGTCTTCTCCAGAAACACCACCACCTCCACCACCGCCTCCTCCACCACCACCACCGCCTCCTCCTCCAACTCCTTCTCAAACTTCTTCAGCTGGGGCTGGAAAAATTCAAAACACAACTCCCACTCCTTTGCAAGCTCCACCACCCACACCACCACCGCCGCCTCCTCCACCACCTCCACCCCCTCCTCCACCACCACCACCGTCAGCACCACCTCAAGTCCAGCTTCCAGTTTCACTTGATCTCCCACTTTTCCCTCCAATTATGATGCAGCCCGTGCAGCATCCTGCGTTGCCTCCTCAGCTTGCCCTCCAGTTGCCACCAATGGATACTTTATCTGCAGATCTTACACAGCTTTGTCAGCAGCAGCTGGGGTTAGATCCAAACTTCCTGCGGCACTCTCAGTTCAAGCGTCCGCGTACAAGAATCACAGATGACCAGTTAAAAATCTTGCGGGCTTATTTTGATATTAACAATTCTCCAAGTGAAGAGCAGATCCAAGAAATGGCTGAGAAATCTGGTCTTTCACAGAAAGTTATCAAGCACTGGTTTCGTAATACTCTGTTTAAAGAACGACAGAGAAATAAAGATTCTCCTTATAACTTCAGCAACCCTCCCATAACAGTATTGGAAGATATCAGAATAGATCCTCAACCCTCAGCTGTAGAACCTTACAAGTCTGATGCATCTTTCAGCAAGAGATCATCTAGGACTCGGTTTACTGACTACCAGCTTCGTGTCCTGCAAGACTTCTTTGACACAAATGCTTATCCAAAGGATGATGAAATCGAACAACTTTCAACTGTACTTAACCTACCTACTCGAGTTATTGTCGTATGGTTCCAAAATGCACGACAAAAAGCTCGCAAAAGTTATGAAAATCAAGCTGAAACTAAAGACAATGAGAAAAGGGAACTGACGAATGAGCGTTACATTCGAACCAGCAACATGCAGTATCAGTGCAAAAAGTGCAGCGTGGTTTTTCCCAGGATCTTTGATTTGATTACACATCAGAAAAAGCAGTGTTATAAAGATGAAGATGACGATGCTCAAGATGAAAGCCAAACTGAAGATTCTATGGATGCCTCTGATCAAACAGTGTATAAGAACTGCACAGTTTCTGGCCAAAACGACTCATCAAAAAGCCTGGCAGTCACAGCAGCAAGCTCTGGCTCTGGTTCTAGTACTCCTTTGAATCCATCACCCAAACCAGAACCTGACAAGGCTTCTCCTAAACCAGAGTCCACAGAAAAACCAAAACAAAATGAAACCATCTCTAAACAAACCGATGCAGCTTCCCAAAGCATCAAACCAGTGCAGTCTACACCAGTGACCTCTTCTGACCCTCAGCCCTCAGCTTCTCAACCACAACAACAAAAACAATCACAGATAGTAGGGAGACCTCCTTCTGCATCACAAACCACACCTGTTCCTTCCAGTCCTTTACCAATTTCAATGACTCCTCTACAGAACAGTCTACCTCCTCAGTTATTACAGTACCAATGTGATCAGTGTACAGTTGCCTTTCCAACTCTAGAACTTTGGCAAGAGCACCAGCACATGCATTTCCTAGCAGCCCAAAACCAATTTCTTCACTCTCAGTTTTTAGAAAGACCAGTGGATATGCCCTATATGATATTTGACCCAAATAATCCTTTGATGACTGGACAGTTACTTAATAGCTCTCTTGCTCAGATGCCACCGCAAACCGGATCATCACACGCAGCACACCCTGCTACAGTTTCTGGTTCCCTGAAACGAAAACTAGATGATAAAGAAGACAACAACTGTAGTGAGAAAGAGGGAGGGAACAGTGGAGAAGATCAACATCGTGATAAGCGTTTAAGAACTACAATTACTCCAGAGCAGCTGGAAATACTCTATGAAAAGTACCTACTAGATTCCAACCCCACCAGAAAGATGCTAGATCACATTGCACGTGAAGTAGGACTGAAAAAGAGAGTTGTACAAGTCTGGTTTCAGAACACAAGAGCCCGAGAAAGAAAGGGACAGTTCCGTGCAGTTGGTCCAGCCCAGTCCCATAAAAGGTGTCCTTTTTGTCGGGCTCTGTTTAAAGCAAAATCAGCTTTAGAAAGTCACATTCGCTCTCGACATTGGAATGAAGGAAAACAGGCTGGTTATAGTTTGCCTCCAAGTCCTTTGATATCAACTGAAGATGGAGGAGAAAGTCCCCAAAAGTACATATTTTTTGATTACCCATCACTGCCATTAGCAAAAACTGAGTTATCAAGTGAAAATGAGTTAGCCTCCACTGTATCAACCCCTGTTAGCAAAACTGCAGAAATGTCACCGAAGAACCTCTTAAGTCCTTCTTCTTTTAAAGCAGAGTCTAGTGAGGATATAGAAAATTTGAATGCCCCTCCTGCTGACTCTGGATATGATCAAAACAAGACTGACTTCGATGAGACTTCATCAATTAATACAGCGATTAGTGATGCCACAACAGGTGATGAGGGAAACAATGAAATGGAAAGCACGACTGGCAGTTCAGGGGATGCAAAACCTGCATCGCCTCCCAAAGAACCCAAACCACTTGTAAATGACACGCTACCAAAAGCTGCAACGACACCTACAAATGAGAATACCGATGATAAGTTTCTCTTTTCCCTAACAAGCCCTTCAATACATTTCAGTGAAAAAGATGGTGATCATGACCAAAGTTACTACATTACTGATGACCCAGATGATAATGCTGACCGCAGTGAAACTTCAAGCATAGCTGATCCAAGTTCACCTAACCCATTTGGAACTAGCAATCCCTTTAAATCCAAAAACAGTGATAGGCCAGGCCACAAACGTTTCCGAACACAAATGAGTAACCTTCAGCTTAAAGTTCTCAAGGCTTGCTTTAGTGACTATCGGACTCCAACCATGCAGGAGTGCGAAATGCTAGGGAATGAGATAGGCCTGCCCAAACGTGTGGTCCAGGTCTGGTTTCAGAATGCCCGGGCTAAAGAAAAGAAATTCAAAATTAACATAGGGAAGCCATTCATGATAAATCAGACTGGACCTGATGGGACAAAGCCAGAATGTTCTCTATGTGGCGTGAAATATTCTGCGCGTTTATCCATAAGAGATCATATCTTTTCCAAACAACATATTACAAAAGTGAGGGAAACTGTGGGAAGTCAGCTAGATCGGGAGAAAGATTATTTAGCTCCTACAACGGTTAGACAGCTGATGGCACAGCAAGAATTGGATCGTATAAAGAAGGCTACTGACGTGCTAGGATTAACAGTACAACAGCCAGGCATGATGGACAGCAGTTCTCTTCATGGTATCAGTTTGCCAGCAGCTTATCCAGGACTCCCTGGCCTTCCTCCTGTTCTTCTGCCTGGAATGAATGGTCCATCCTCCTTACCTGGATTTCCACAAAGTTCAAACAGTAAGTCTATAAGGGGATGATTTTCTCATTTTATGAATCTTGTCATGTTGCATAGTCAGCATCCCCTTTTAAAACACAGCATAGCATGCATTTATATTTTGCTTGTGAGACTGGTGTGTGTTGCTGTAGCCTGGATGATATCTCTGATTTTGAGAAAAAAAGAAAAAGATAATTTTAGTTGAAATCTGATAGACAGAATATCAGGCTTCTATAACAAAAGCAGTGTAACAATACCAATGTTATGGGTTTGCTTGTTTTGAATGATACTCCTTTAGACAAAACTTGGGTTAGAATGTTGTATGCAAATTTTGTGTATGCAAATATTTAAGTAACATCTGAGGAAGCACAAAATAGTAATTCCCACATTATTGATCCATCAGGCCACCCCTTAGACCAGTACAACCTGTTGTTTCATTCAGAATAAATATTTAAAATAAAATGCTCTCCAAGACCCTCTGTTATAATTATGCATAATTGCCTGCTAAGATAAGAAGGCTCCTGTTGAAGGTGATTTGTAATTATAGTTTCGTTCTGATCCAAATTCTAGGAGTTGCTGAGTATCTCCTACCCCTAGTTTGTAAAGTCATTGCAGACATGTACCACTTAATTTGGGCTTGCACATTTAACTGGACACGTAACTGCTTACTGGCTGGATTGACCCTGATTCTGTTTTTTAGTCATATTGAAAAGCATTTCCTCTTGCAATAAGTTTCACTGAAGTTAGACAATCAAGTTTTCTGCAGGATGATTTGTTTAGTTTTCGAAGACTGAACCTAATATATTTTCTTGTATTAGGCTCCAATTTTGCAGTCAGAGTTCATTGTGAGTGCAGCCTTGCAGATTGAAGCTCTCCCATTCATCTTCTAACTTTGCAGATTCATATCAAATATGTGCACAGTGGAGTTAGGGAGCTGGTTAAGACCCCTCACCTCATTTTATCCAGTAATTCCACTTGCTGTTGATCTCTAAACTTTGATTAAGAAAGCAACTCACTTTGGCAAGTAAGGTAGGGGCTTAACCACCAGTGTTGTTAGACATATTAAGAGTGTAGCAATGTGTTCTCTGCTACCCAGCTCTGCTTTGATTGATGATGATCGTGTTATTGTTTCCCTAAGTGGTGGTCAAAGCATCTTGTTTTTCTCTTCATTGGATCAGAATGGCTTTCCTTCCACAATGGAGTCTTTGGCTGAGTGCCCTCTGGCTTTTGTCAAACAGTTATTGGCACAGAGAGTGCATATAAAGGAAATATAAAGTTGCTGCATTTCCTTCTTAATGGCATACAGTGTCCAGGTCCAAAAATGACTGGTCATTGTTCATTAAAATTATAGATATTGTTTCTCCATATAACTTTGCTAAATAGCTTTGGTTAGGTTAACCTTCAGGTAAAATGGCCTCCAGAAAACTCAGGTTTTGTCTATACTACTAAATTATATTTGCTTGGGAAGGTATTATTACATACTTCTACTTTCAAAACTGAAGTCTCCATGCAAAATGAGCCTTGGGAGTGGTTCTGGACCTATAAGAGGATCTCAGCTGTGATCAGAAGTTGTTTAGGAGAATGCTGTTGACCCAGGCCAAAACAGTGCCAGTGACCATTCTTACTGTTTAACTTTACAGATGGTTTAGTTTCAGTTTTTTTGGGAAATGCTCCGTGGTACTGTTTAACTTGCTATTAACAATTTAGCCTCAGAGTCTGTAAATCGTTCTGTTAATAATACAAAACATATTATTGCAGGCCAACTGGTCCATACTAATTTAATTTTCAGATTTTCTAATTTCCACCAAATATCTTTTCTTTGAGATAAATTTAGATCATTAGTACTGTTGCACACACAGTGCACTGCCAATTGAGATGGATTTTTACCCCTTTTCATCTTGCATCTTCTTAAGGTTAATTAGCCCATTGTGGACAAAACCCACTGTGTAAACTAGCTAGTAGAATCTTGTTGTTAACTTTCTCTTTTGCCATATGCTAAATAGCTCCTACATCCCCCGTTTAGTTGCCTGGCAAATACTTGCATGCATAAATCTCCATTCCCTAATGATACATAATGGAGCAGTCATAGTGAATGGAAAAAATATATTATTTTAATCATTCTTCATAGAAAAATAATAATTTGCTCAGATGTTATTCAGTGCATGTTCAACACTGGTATTTTCTGCAACTATTAAAACATTTCTATTTTTTCTCTACCCTGCTTTCGCTGATAGTTCACATTAATATTTGATGTTGAGAATTGTTCAAGAAGTATCTTTTTGGAAGTAGAGTTCCAAGCAAGCTTTTCTTTGGCTACAGTTCTAGCCGTGTGTATATTCTCAGCCAGCATGACAATTGCTCTGCATCATTCTTTGCATGAAGGATTTTCTGAAGCTAACTCCCTGATGACTCACTACCCTATACTTCAAGTCTACTTCTTGTTAATTCCACCAAAAGTGTGTCATTTCTTCTCTTTTGGACTCAATTCCAAAAATGCACTTCAGAAGAAGTTCCAGTGGGATCCCTTATAGTTAAATCTTTACCTCTTTTCACTGATGCTTACAGGGCTGGTAATTGTATTTCCTGCAACAAAGCACAACCACTCTGTCCCACATGTTTATTTAAAGGACAATGTCAACATTAGTAAGATCCTCACTTTTAAAGAATATGTTTACTGTTTGCTAAGACAGGGTACTAATGAAACTATAATAGTAAACATCACATTTAAAATTCTCTTTTGTGTTTCCCTTTACTCATGCTAGACAGAGAAATTAGCCTTATTATTTTCACTGGTTAATACAAATTTATGAGGGACTTAATTTTGATGTTCTTGCATCCAGTATTGTTTATGGGTTTCCAAAAAAGGTACAAAACCTAGCTAAATTTTGAAAAATACTATTTTTTAAAGTGCAATATTTGATTTTACTGAAATTTTGAAATGGGACTCTTGAAAATAATGCTAAATCAGAAAAGATTGAAATATTCAAAGTACGGCTCATTTTGTCTTCTTTATGTAGTGCTCAAACTGGACTTCTATTTGCAAAGATTGTTAGATTTGACAAAACAAGTTTGCTTTACTTCTGAATGAAGGTATCCATTAACTTTGAATTCAGTTCTTTTGTTCTAAAACAAGTGGTTTTTCATGTCATTATTATTGTGTCATTCTAGGATGATATGTCAAAGAATACTCTCACCTATGAGATGTACTTCTCTAGATAATGCGTTATATCCATTGTGAGCAAGAATATACTTATACCATCTTGTGGGCATCAATTGCTGAGCAAAGTCTCGAAATTACTGCTGTTTGCTCAGTGTAATTCCTAGTATGGAGTTGTATGGTGGAATTCTAATTCATACTGAATTTTAGTTCTGGCTTGTCTGTGTTCTTCAAGCCCCTTCATATTTTCTAGGTGACTGTAGACAGAAGAGTTCACCTGCTGTTTTCATCTGTTCTTAAAATTCACATTCTCTTTTCTTCTTAGCTTTGTGTATTTGCCTATGATAGCTTGCAGAAAACTAGTGCTTCATCTTGCTTCCATCTATTAATACTGGCTCTATGAACCTTTTAATGTCATCATCATTACCACAGGTTCTTTGCGCATCACTTAAGCCTGGGCTGCCTTGAAGATTCACAGCAGCTTTTTCCAAGAATGCACACATCACTGGGTAATATGTACTTAGTGGTTTTAGAAATCTTATCAAGAGAGAAATTTGATTCAGCAGCAATTACTTTTCTTATTATTAGGGCACTAAATTCTGTTCTCTGTTTGCTTTTGGCCCATTGGTGGCAGTTTCATTTTAATTTTTTTAGTCCTCTGATTTCTTCAAGAGAAAGGGAAGTCTCTCCTCTTTGATAGTCACTTAAAAGAGTTAGTAGGATTAGAATGTTTCATCAAGATTACTGGATTTTCTATTCTATATCTCTCATTTCTGGAAATGAGGCATTAGTTTCATCAAGTTTTCTTCATTTAGTTTTGGAAATCCTCAGTTCCACATTTAACTTCCAATAAAACAGGTGGATATTCTGTTGCAGCATGTCTGGATATTTAACTGAATTCTATGCATTTCAAGTAAACTCCAAAGAATATCTGGAAAACAGAATAGATTTTGGCTGCTCTGGGCATCACCAGTGTGAGCAGACTGACGACAGCATGATGTGTAGGTGTTGAAGAGGTTAAGAATAGAAAGAAATTGTAAAATCCTAAGTAGGTGACAAGCCCAA